>NC_071671.1:56504687-56808906 GCF_028554725.1 Zeugodacus cucurbitae
ATTGCTTAACTAAATAGAAATAGTTTGGTCCTTTAGCATTTTGAAACTTATTCTTTGTTTAATTTTTAATTTTTAATAGGAACTAATATTTATTTAGCTTTAAATTGGGCCTAATCAGTGAAACCGCAGCGAATACGATTTCGATACGGTAAGGATTTTAGAACGAACGTGTTCATACTATCATTGGTCCCGTGCTTTACCACAAAGTGAGAACGTAAAACTATTTTATCGATCTTTTCAAACAAATTTAGCAAGCTTTTTGAGAAAATGCATTCGATATTTTGGGAGGGCAACTTTATATCGTCTGTATTGTCTAACTATATCGTCTGTTTTTGTCTCTTCTCTCTAAAATACCCATTTAAAATATAATTTAGTCTGTCATCAGTAATTGTTAACATAAAAACTTATATGTAGTTCACTTCTTCACTCGGATAGATTTCGTGAAAAATTTTCGATTTTGCGGATTTAATGATTTTGAAATTAGCCACATCTATTAGCCGCTGAATGTATTTTATTATATCAAGTTTTTTATTTTCGATACGGTTACAATGATTTCACCGTACAATTTTCCGATTTTCCGATCGAAGAGGATTCAATGATTTGTCCCAATATATTACATTTTTGCCGAAGAACTTTGGCGGCGATATCAATTTATATTATCCATTACAGGTATTTTACGTTTTTTTCTAGAGAATACTGTTATAATCACACTCTGTTTTTCCCCCTACATTGCGCCTACTTTTATAATTTTCCATAAAACAGTGCCGCTGGCACACCTTAAAAACCTCCACTGTATGCGACCACCTTCTCTTATAAAGGAATTTACAGACCTACATTGTCCCACACATTTTTTACAACTCAAACATATGAATGTACATATGTCGACATCTATATACTCGTATGTATGTCAGTCTCCAGTGCGCATATGATTTTTTGCAATTACTAACATTTTCCATTTAATTGGAATTTAAAGTGCCGCAGCGGAATTTCTTGCCATTCACACAGAGCTGGCAGGTGGCGTGTGGCGTTGGTGGTGGGTGTGTGTGTGTGAGTGACGCATAAACTGCAACAATTTTCGTCTGTGGCTGCGCGCCGCACTTGGTGTTTGTCTTTGCTGTAAGTTTTGCCTTCAGCTCACACACAAACTTACAAAGATATATATGTATATATATATACATATACAAACATCTGTAGCAAAATATATGCTGTTTTGCTGTTGCCCTACATAACATACATACTTGCCACAGCCTGCCGTTGTTATTACGCTTGCGTTGCCTACTTTTTGCATAGCATATTTTCCCTTCACTCTGCGCTGCCACTGCGTTTTGTTGCTTGCACTTCCGGTTGTCGTTGGCGTTGCGTACATTTCTGCCTTTGCTGAAGCAACATTTTTCCCTCTGCCATCAAACACTTGTACTTGGACCACTTTTCTACTCTGTTGCTGCTTCTTCTACCTCTACTGCTTCTTGCTGCAATTTCGCGCTGTGGCATGCAACATGATGTGCTGTGCGGCATAGTTGCGTCGGCTCAACTCAACTCAACTCAATCGCTTATTCTTTCGTAACTCACTTCTTCGCATATTCATAGTGAACCGTTCACAAATGGCATTCGCACAGCTGAGCCCCACGCAGTGATTCGACTTAATGGCAATTGTTGGCTGCCACACAAACTTTGCAACAACAAACACACACACATATGTAAATACGTATGTAAAGTACGCCAACATTTATAGAAATTTGCTCAAGTGTGGTTGCATGCAACACACACACCTACATTCATTCATATGGGAAAGTTGCATATACCGGTGCTTCATTGCTGCGCTGCTTTCAATTCATAGCGCACTATTTTATTTTATTTGATGTTATTTATTTATCTCAATATTCATTCATTCAATTCAAAAGTTTGCAAATATTTTCCCCATATTTATTTAAACGACACACACCAACTCACACACTCACTCACACATTGGCATGCTGTTGCATGAAAAGTTTGTCTATTGAGGTTGTCTTCAGCTCGAGTGGCGAGATTTTGTATTCAAATTTGTGTAAGTCAAGGTTGATTTAGTTGCATTAAAGCGCCAACAAAAGTTTGGGTGTGTGTATGTGTGTGAGTATTTGGAAAATATTTGCTTGGAAAAGCTAGCAGTTTGGAGAGGAAACATAAAGTTGCTTTCGAGCTTAAGTTGGAAATGTGAAGTGCTGCATTTGGTATAATCTATAAATGTGGGGGCTTATGCGTATCTCAGCATCAAGTAGAAGTCTTAAAGTGATTTTTTTGAAATATAATATCTCAGTTGACTTCACTTTTGGATTGAGAATTTTTCTTGAACTTGAAACAACTACAGTTGAACTTCCAATAACTGGAACTCTTGAATTGTCAATCAATTCCATAAAAATTACCTTCCGTAACTCAGAAATCTCTCTAACTCGAAGTTTTGTTGTGGCTTATGATGATTCGAATTAGGGAAGTACAACTGTATTTCATATGGAATGATTGAATTTTACTTAAGATCAGCTATGATCTTTGGATCACTTACAAAGCAAAGAGAACAACTGAACATATTACTGCAACATGTCAAATTAGATCCCTTGTGGCACAGCTTAAAACTTCAAACATTTCTTTTTCATACTCCACTACATTTCTATAGACCACTCTGATTAACCAACAACTCAAAGCGAACAAGATAAAATTTTTCTATTGTGCAGATGATCATACTATTTCTCAGGTTAACAAAATAAATTCTCAAAATCTAGGTATATAAATCAGAATCCGAGGTTTTGCGACAATAATTTTTTAATGTCCTACGAAGTGACATGTTTTGTCATACGTTTAGATAAGAATTAAGATCATTGAGGTTAGATTCTATTGAACGCTTTGAGTTTAGGATTCCTATAGGAGGATGAGCGGAGCCTTTATTCAACCTAGGATATGGCAAAAATCACAGCTGTACCTTACACGAGGGCTGCTATATATATTTCTGGCCTAGGCAACGCTAACTGTTGCCAGGTGCAATCTGACATTTCCATTGGAAAGTTTGACATTTTTTAGCATAACATCACTCAGAACGTTTTGTCATTTAATCGTGAATTGTTTTATTTACAGGGAATTAAAAAATTCATCTCGGCCAAAAAATGGAATTAACTCGTGCACATTTTCGTGCGTTCATTTTTCACAACTTTCGACGTGGATTATCGCGACAGGAGTGCATCGATGAACTAAAATCTTTGTATGGCTATGAAGCACCATCCTATAGCATTGTGAAAAACTGGTACAACGAATTCAATCGTACCCGACGCTCGCTCAAAGACGAATTCCGTGAAGGTCGTCCAAAAACAGCCGTTGTGCCAGAAAACATCGATGCCGTACGTGAACTGATAATGCAAGACCGTCATGTAACATACTTTCAGATAGAGGCATGCCAATGCATTTCTCCCACCAGCATACATTCGATATTGCATGAACACCTGGCCGTAAAAAGGTTTGTTCTCGTTGGATCGAGCACAATTTGAGAATCGCTCAAAAACAGGCTCAAAAAAAGTGCTTCGAAAATTGGTTTGAGCGCATGCAAAAGTGTATAAATCTTGATGGGGAATATTTTGAAAAACAATAAAACCATTTTCGTTGATAAATATTCCTATTTTCATTATTAGGCCAGAAATATATATAGCAGCCGTCGTATAAATTAGAAGTCAATTGTCTCTTTGATTCCAGCTTATAATCAATAATATCCACTATGGATAAGTGACAGAGAAAATGAAATGTTTTCTGTATGTTTACCATTATATATACTTTAAATGGGTAGGTAATGTCGATATCTAACAATACACCCAGGCCTTTAGGAGGCTCAATATGAAACCACAGGAACTGGAATCTCCTCATATTATCATGTCCGCTCTGAACCACTCTGTGGCTTGATAAAACTAAACAATTTGGAAAGTTTTATGTTAATAACTTCCGAGACATCTCCTTCCACATGAAATTATATTTTATTTGCAATGAGCTATAACTTGATTACGACCTATTAAGATTCTCCATCACTGATTCTTTTTGATACCCCCACCTGGGAACTATTTCAAGAAAGTTGAGATTCTAGCAATAAATATAGCCTATGTTACTCGGGGTGAATGTAGCTTTCCAATGGGTGAAAGAATTCTTGAAATCGGCACAGTAGGTTTTGAGTTTATTCATTACAAACATTCATAGCAATCTTTCCTCTTTATAATAGTAGTATAGATATAAAAATTTATTTTACTAAAACTTTCTTTATATTCAAATCAAATGTGATCTTTAAAAATGTTCATCGACCTATATTAATGTCAAAGAAATTACTTGCAACAAAAACTTGTTAAGAAATTGATCATAACTTCTCTGTCAACGGAAAGGAAAAAAACCTACCATTAGGGATTATTCGGAGCAGCCATATAAGCCTGTGCAGTGCCATCTAAAACTCAATAATAGTAAAGATAACCGCCATATTCAACTGCTTTTGTTATATTTTTGGCTATCGCCGATTAAGAAATCTGAGAGATATATGAAAATTCGCTCGTTTTTTTGCAGATGACACCATCTCTTCCATTGGAAAGAAGGAAAAGAAGTATTTAAATCCCACAACCAGAAAATATGATTTAGTAAAGGCAGTGAATGCAATTATTGAATTCATTTTTTCATATCAAGAATTGGATTTGATCAGCTAGATCAAGTGACTTGACTCTGTTATACTAATTATCAAATGAATGACCTATACCAAAGAACAAGCTGCGATTTTATTGTATTGTACCACTTCATTGTTGGGTAAAGTGGTGCCAAATTGGATAGAAAGTTCTTAATGAGACAGAATTAAAAAAATACTGAAGATTGCGAACGATTGAAGTCAAATATTTTTAATTTCATCTGTTAGAAAAACGTAAATACCTTTAAACTAAAAATACATTATGTTTTATTTAAATTTGTGTTAAATTGTTTGAATATTTCAAAAGTCATACGTAATTAGTTTTTTAGGTACATATATATTGTGATTTACTTTTTGTTCCCAACTTCAATGTATTAAATATTATAAAAAACTATGTACCAGAAAAGTTACATAGAAAAAATTCACCAAAAAATATTTCATGACGAAAATATTACACCTCCTACTTGCCCTCACTGCAGTCAGTAAAAACTCATTTGATAATATTTATTTATGAAATAAAATATTTACTACTCACCAACAAGTTGATCCGTGGCATAAATACGCCGAACGAAAAGTGTTTTTATTTACAAAGTCCATTTGTAATGTTTATTTAAAAAACACGCTATTTGCGTTGTCAATTTTTTACGCGCAATTTATTTTCATTTGAGGCGATAATAACGCGTTAAAATAATTAATGTTTATCATAAGTTGCGCTGCCTTTTTTGCTTTCTATGCAAATTGTTGAACTTTTTACAAATGTTATTGATGTTTTTGTTGTGCGTGTTATTTTGTAATATTTTGTGCAATGTTGATTTGTTAATTTCATGTAAATATTTGCAAAGTATTAGCATTCATTTGTGTCATTTGTTGCGTGGGATTTTTTTTTCGAATTAATTATTTAGCATTAAAATTATTTTCTGTTAATTTTTTTTAATATTTTATTAAAAATTAATACAATTTAGCATTGAAACCGTTAATTTAATGCGACGTTTTAATTTGATAATTTTTTATAAATTTTTTTTGTGAGTTTTTTATTGATTTTTCGGTAATTAAGAGAAAAAATATTTTTTTTATATATTTTAATGATGTAATTTTTATACATTTTAATGAAATGTATGTTATTTATTTATTTTATTTAATTTCTATTTCTATTCATATTTTAACATTTTATGCATTTTTTCTTAGTAAAAGTGTAATTTTACCCACCCAGCGCCTGTGGGTATGCTACAAAAAAGTAAAAAATCGCCTTTATTCACTTAAAAAAGTGTTTTTACATTTCGGCGTTCATTTTACCGTTAGCTGTGGAATTTTTCATCCACTTTAAATAATTTTGTTAACAAATTATAAACAAAGTTTCCAAATAAATACCGTTTATGCGGCTACATGCCAATCTTGGTAGCCATAAATAGCGCGAAATTAAAAATAACACAAAAACAACCTAAAAAAAATTTCAAAAAAAAACAACAACGAAACCTTTGCATAATTAAACAAATGTAATGCTTCACCTGAGCGACAAACAACAAACACACACACCCACGCAAATGCATATTTGCTGACATGTATATTTACAATATGACAACAACAACAACACATAAATAGCGTGTGAGCGTATTTAATTAATTTTCATGTTGATTATCTGCAAAAACTGTGCAGTGAAAACAATAACAACAAGAAGAATGACAATGAGTGCAGTCACAGTCAAATAAGCAGTCAAACTGGCAGCGTCGAAAAGTGTCAAAATACAATAAAATGCCTGAAGCTGCCACAGCAACAACAACAGCAATAAACAAACGTGCGAAAAGTGAGATAGCACAACAACAAACAACTGTATTTTCCAGCAACAAACGCACTGCTGTGTGCTGTCAATAGTAGTTACATGTGGTTGTTGTCTGTCGTTATTTGTTGTAGTTGTAGCATTGTGTATTTCGGTAGCAGGTTGGTTTTAACAATTTATTTATTTGCAAATTGTCAACATACATGTACAAAAACAATTACACGCAATGTGCGCGCACCATACAACATTGCCGCAAAAGCAACAGCCACAACAACAACAACAGCAACAATAAATGTATAGCAGATAACCAACCGAGTGGCAGTTGTTTCAATCGAAATTGTCGTACACATTAGTGTGTTTGTATGTGGCAGTTAAAAGCGTGTGATAACACATTGCCAGTAGCGCTTTGTTGTTTTTGTTATACGCGTTAAGCAGCGTAGTATGGGCGCGCATCGAAAAGCACAACTCGATTTCCCTACTTTATTTAAACACTTGTGCATTTTGTTGTGCAGCGCGCAAAGTAGCGCAGAGAAAACAACAACAATAAATGTGGCATACACACAACAGTGGAATTTATGCAACATGTTGCAACATTGATGTGCGCCAAAAATGTAAAAGTGCTTGCAGTTAAGGATCTGTGTGGATGTATATGTAGGTGGCTGTGTCTGTTTTATAAACTATGCAGGTGTTGCTAGTTTTTTGTAAGAATCGGTATTGATGACGCTTGCATATTGGAATATTCATCCATATTGATGAAATAATTTAAATAAATGCTGTTAAACATTTATATTTCTTAAAAACATACCAGTAAACCAGCAAAAAATTGCATTGCTTTTGATGTTAACAAAAAAAATCTGGTTGAAGTTAACACAAGGAGATTTTTGAAATTTTTTCCCAGTAAATAAAATAATTGTTTAAATTTTATAGACAGTCACAAACATACCTGTCTTATTTTGCATATCTAAAGATCATTTCTCGTCTGAGATTTGTTTAGATTAGACAATTTTTATAATCCTGAGAAATTTGGTCAACAAAATTTTAACTATAATGTTCTAGTTGACTTTAATATCAACTCATATGACAACTCATATGACAATTCAATACATTTTCTATGCAAATGTTTACAATTAGAACTGCAAAGACGCGGAATAACACAGGTGATACGTAGCGTATGAGTAACACTCACTTAACCTAAACATTTTTTTAATACTTTCATAAAGAAAAAATGTTAATAATAATAAATTTTTTCAAAAACTGTCTGTAAAACTAGATTAAAGCCCTACGCTACATTCATTTAGTTGAAAATTATATTTTCAATTTTTGAAAATTTAAGTAATATATGAATAGTCCTAAAGTTCGCAGAACCATTTTACAACAGGTATGTATTGAAAGGAAATTTTTTCAAGTGAATCAAAATTGAAATCCCAAACTTTGAAAAAAAAAAATAAAATGAAATTCGAAAATAGTTTAAGCATTGCTCGTAATAATCTCGAAATAATTGTTTTTATACAATTCTGAAGCTTTAAGATGATTTTAGAAGAATTACTTTGGCAATTGCTATACAACCCCAGCGTTCTTCAACCGCTTTTTGTACTATTACTGCGCTGCATACAAAATGTTTAATTTTCTAAATAACTATAGTTGACTCTATATAATATATTGTATGTATTTGTAAAATGGTATTGTAAAATAATTTTATTTTATTTCATTTCATTTCATTTCATTTCATTTCATTTTATTTTATTTTATTTTATTTTATTTTATTTTATTTTATTTTATTTTATTTTATTTTATTTTATTTTATTTTATTTTATTTTATTTTATTTTATTTTATTTTATTTTATTTTATTTTATTTTATTTTATTTTATTTTATTTTATTTTATTTTATTTTATTTTATTTTATTTTATTTTATTTTATTTTATTTTATTTTATTTTATTTTATTTTATTTTATTTTATTTTATTTTATTTTATTTTATTTTATTTTATTTTATTTTATTTTATTTTATTTTATTTTATTTTATTTTATTTTATTTTGTTTTATTTTATTTTATTTTTTATTTTATTTTACATTTTATTTTTATTTTATTTTATTTTTTTATTTTAGCTTTTTATTATTATTTTTTATTTATTAATAATATATATATTATATATTTTATTTAAATTTCATACTATTTTTTATTTTCTTTTAATACTTTCGTAAAGCATTATTATTCAGTTTTATTAATTTTCAATATGAAAATCTTGCAAAAATTGCAAAAATTGCTTTAGCGATGCAATAAAGTATGCAAAACATTGCGGGTGAGGATCATTTCCAATACAAAATATTCGCAGCTCCACGATTCTGCTATATATACTTTTTTATTAAAATTGTGTTCGACTTAAGACCTTTATAGACTCAATGTGATTTAAAGTAAATTTAGTGATCTTTAAGAAAAATAATATCGCAATTAAGAAAAGATAATTAGCACATTCTATTAAGTTCTGAAATAATTAAATTTATTGAAGCTTAATTTGAGTATTTCTTAAATATTTTTGAATTGAATTTTTTTTTTCTTTAATTATTTTAAATTTGTTTACATATTTTTTATCAATTTCTTAGAATTTCGATCGACCTTTTTTTTCAAAGTGGTATTTTATATAAGATCGCATGAAAACTTTTGGAACGGAATGTTCTTCCAAGAATGAAAATGGAAAAAATGTTCTTTCGTTTATGAGATATATCTACACTCTTCTTCAAAATACCAATATGTATTATGCACTGGATTTATAGATCACACGGTATGACAGGTCGTATGAGTAACATCAGAAGTTCACTGATCTCTTTTGAGATATGAAGAGCTTATAATCTTTGCAGAGCTTGTATACTAATTTGCAATAAAAATATGATTTTAAATGAAAAAATCTGAACTTTCAGTAATTTTGTTGATATAATGAAGCTATGTTGCCGATCATGTTAAGCGAGGATCACTTGCTAAATGCTCTAAATTGCAGTTTATATTTATTTAATAGCATTTCAGGGAACATTTGAGTATTATTTTTAATAAATAAAGTATTTCTTTGGTATTGGATTAATGAAAATTGATCAAGGTACTAATTTGATCAATTGATTAATTGTAATGATTTTATGGTTTTATTAATTACTTGATAATATTTTGCTATATAATTTATAGTATTTTTCAAATCGTCTTCGTCAAGAAAAATATTTATTATTTCTATTTAGAATTATCAATTATTATTTTTGTTAAATTATTGTTATTTTTTAATGTTTTTGAATACTAAAAATGATTATTTTATTCGCTTCGTTGATTAATATTTAGTGAAAATGTTTCTACAACACCTTTATCATTAATTAATTTTAATTAAATATTTTTATTATTTTTATTGTTTTTATTGTTTAACTGATTACTTCAATTAATTAATTACTGTAATTTTTATTTTTAATTAATTATATATTTTGGCTTTTAATTTTTTATATCTTTTCTATTTAAATCTGTCTGTCTTATTGTTTTTGCATTTACATTTGTTTTTGTTTTTGTCACGATCATCACGCAGTCTCCCAACATGCGTACGCTTGGCCGTCGATGTGCGTGCGCCGCAAAGCACGCAACATTTTTGTACCTCAACAACAGCAAGAAGCGACCCATCGACACACCACCAACAACAATAACAACTTCGTTTATATTTATATAGAATCAAATAAGCACTAAACTATAACTCGTACATTTTGTCTTAGATGCAGCAGCAACGGCGTCTATAGTAAGGAATCGAAGCAGTAGCAGCAACAGCAGCCACCATAGCGAAGCGAACTACAAAAATCATCGAACACACTGCACGCAAGAATTTTCACTTATGAGAGACATTTTGCGTTTGCGGGCGTTTTTATATGCGCCACACACTCGGCCGCGCCACCGATGAATCCGCCGATCGGGTGGGGATATGCAAAAAACCAAAGACAGCAGATGCGTTCAACGGCGTTAAAATCGCAACAGCAAGTACAGCAACAACAACAGCAATGCAACGTACTTGCACACAAAGCACGAGTCTAAGGCACTCGTATTGTACGGCAGTAAACGAATGGCGAAGGCGACGAGCAATGCGGCAAAGTAAAATGCAAAAACAATAAAAGCAAACGTAAGGAAGAAGGAAGTGAAATGCAAAAAAATGCTGTAGTAACCAAGAGGAAGAGGGTCGGGTGGCGGCGCGGTAGTAGGCGATGAATCTGAGCGCGCTTTGGATGGATGCTGTGTGGATTTTAGGAGCATTCGGCGCACAGCTTTCGTGCTCGGCGCCTGAGCTTTCACTCAGTTTACAGTCGCTGAGCTTTCGAGTTTGTGGAAACTTGGAATTTTAGCTGTAACGACAGCGGTCAGTAAACTTTGTCGTTGAATATTTTGAGTAACAAATAGAGGCATCTGTGAAAGAAGTGACGGGATAGTTTTTGGGCTTAAACTACAGTAAGATTTCGCCATTTAAGTTATTAGAAAGTTGTCTGGGTGTTGTTCAATACTTAAAAATTTAAAGTGGAATTGTGGACTATAACCAATATTATAAGCCGGGGTTTAAGGATAAGGTCCACATTGCCACCAAAAACCAAGAAACTTTCATAACTGATTTTGGATGAAAGTAGTAATTGTGAAAAACGTTGCCTGTGATTTTGAATGTGAATTACAAACGAGTACTGAAGGAATTTATTATTTTACAGAACCTTTTCGTGTATTTTAGACTTGTAAAAGTGTCTTATAAAAATTATAACCTGAAAATTGCATTAAGATTCGATAAATAAAATAGATAATAGAAACTCTTCCAAATGTTTCCCTTTTGAGAGCCAATGATTTAATTGAAAATTTTGAAGAAATTTTATCGACAAAAGTATCTTTTTTTCGTTCAAAATATTTTATTTCTTAGTTTATTTTAAATATTAATCAAAACCGTCAACATTTTGCGAGCTTTTAGTTTATATTTTCAATGTTGTGCCTCAAAAAGCTCTCATTTACATATTTCCACTCAATTTACACTCATTTTCCCCTGCATTCATAATTCTCACTCAACTCAAATTTCCCCTTGAGCATAAAAAGCAGTTTTCTAACCCCACCAAGTACGCAAATGAACGCTTACTACACTCCAAATAAGGTTCGCACACCAACTGTGACTTCGTTACACTTCGTATGCATTCGTTATGCTTATCGCCGTACCTCCTTTCAGAGCATAAGCTTCGTGTACGCGCAGAAACATTCATCGTAGTGCAATGCGTTTAAAATTTCATCGGCGTTCATTTTATTCCCCTGAAATTCATGCGTTCACTGAGCTCGCACTTGCCAAATGTAATAACCTAATCATTCGGTTATTGTAATCGTAATACGAGCACGCTGCTAGTTGTAACAACATGCGCCCTTTAAATCACATGATTTCCTGCTCAGTTTCAATGCTCAAATTCATTTTCGCACCCTTTCCATTACTCTCATATGCGCCCTCTTTCAGTCTCGCTCTCGCTCTCTCCCGCGTTGAGTTGCGTTCGTCAACACTTCCGTCTACATTTTACGCTCGTTTGGTGTCGTGTTCATTCTGTCGTTGCAGTAGTATGTGTTTGCAGGCGAGTAAACATCGTATCGTATTGCCGTCGTCGTTTCTGTCATTGCCGTTGCGTTGCATCTTCGTGTTATGCGTGTGGCATGCGACGGCATCTTTTGATTACTTACTACTCCCACGCTGATTACAATTTTTACGCTGGCTTAGCTGTTATAGTTGTTGTTTTCCCCGTCATGGTCGTGTCCCTTAAAATGTGCAACCAATACCTCTACACACATGAGACCAAGGTATTCTACCAATACCAATGTATGTATATGGCATACGAAGATAAGCAGTTACTTGCGCAAATATATCAAGTTGCCAAAAAATTTTGTCAACGTATTCATTTCATTGCTCATTGCATTGTATATCTATAAGGAAGGACTATCATGATTACTCTTCAATTATTTCCCTGATAGTAAAATTGTATGGTCTGCCGATATAAGTATGTTTGTCGAATAGACCCGAAATTGACATGACAGTAACATATTAGTTACCTTTTTGTCATTTAATTTTCGCGTCTATGTATAAGGCGCTACAGTGCTCGTATCTGGCATTACTATACATCTTTGAAAGGTCTTGACATAACCTACAAAGCGACGTTCAACAGTTATGGACGTGTAAACGTGGAAATTCGTGCTATTTTAAAGATTTCCTTCGTTAAAGGCAAATCCGCTAGAGAAAAGTTCCGAGAGATTAATGGTGTTTTGAGGGATGGTACTCCATCACTTCGAACTGAGGAGGAATAGTTTCGACGATTCAGAGCAGGTGAAAACGACAGCATGGATAAGCCAGCCGGCGGGAGACCTATGATGACGAATACCGATCAAATCATGGAAAACCTCGAGTTAGACCGGCATCGTGACATCGCCCAGGAGATGAGAGTTAGTCACCAAACCATTTTAAACCATCTGCAGAAGGCTGGATACACAAAAAAGCTGGACCGATTCAACGCCTGCTGTTATGCTGCTGAAACGGAACGAACTCGACCCATTTTTGAAGCGGATGGTGACTGGCGACGGAAAATGGATCAAATACGACAATATCAAGCGAAAAAGCGGTCCTGGTCGAATGCCGGTGATTCGTCCCAAACAGTGACCAAGCCGGGATTGACCGCCATGAAAGTTTTGCTGTGTGTTTGGTGGAATTAAAAGGGAATCATCCACTATGTGCCTCTCCCATATGGCCAGACGCGTAATTCTACCATCTATTGCAAAGAACTGGACCGTTTGAAACAGGCAATCGACCAGAAGCGTCCAGAATTGACCAACAGGAAGGGTGTAGTATTTCACCAGGACAACGCCAGACCACACACTTCGTTGATGACTCGTCAGAAGCTACAGGAGCTCGGATGGGAGGTTTTATCGCATCCACCATATAGCCCGGCCATTGCGCCAAGTGATTACCTGTCCTGTTCCTGTCCATGGCGAAGGCCATGAACTCAATAGTGGTATTCGAAAAGTGGCTGCCCGAGTTCTTCGCCAATAAGGGGGGAGGGTGACTGTTCTGTAACACTTTTTATAAAGCATTGAATAAAGAGCAAAAAAGTGAAAGAAAGATATTTGACAACCTAGTATATAGCCTAGATTCTAGAGAAACTTTACTTTTTGAGAATATGAAGTCTTCATCTTGGGATAAGTTTCCCTACATATATACATATATATTCATATTTAAGATTGTTTCCACTTTCTGTAGATGACATCTGGCTTTTTTGCTGAAATTCGATGTTCTTTTGTTACTATCTTTTTCAGTTTGATAGTTCTATAAATTTAAATTGAAATGAATGTGGTGGACAGATCAAAATAGTTGTGGACTAATTTTAAAAAAGAAGAAGTTTTACTGTGAAGATCGCCTGCATCCGGGAGATGACTCAAACGCCTTGGACGACCTAGGAGATTCTATTGGCTACCGTTATTACCGACACTAGTAACCATCCTAGCGTCACCAAAATTGCTATGGCATTTAGGGAACGGAACTACGCTCTTCTTCTTCCAAACTTCGGGAGGTATATGGGGCTAGAGAAAGTTTTGTCCCAATATTACCAATTTTTGCTACAGAATATCCTGCTCTTATCTAATATGTATATCTTCTAACTTTACAAAACTTGGAGAGGCGTTTTAATAGCCACATTTTCGGACAAACAGCGGCACATTAAGTCTACCTAAGCATAATTTTTTTTTGACAACTTATGAAAGATATCATCATCACCATAATTGGTCTATGTGGGACCTGTTGACCCACCAGAATAACCTAATCTAACCTATGAATTAATGCTTTTCCTATTGAGAAATAACCTCGCGGTATGCTTAATAACACGATTTTATTAATTCTTGTAGAATCAAATAAATTTTAAAGAAAAGCGCGATAAATGGAGTCAATAGTAAAAGTCGAAAACAGAAAAAGCTTATATAATAGGAAAATAATATATATTTATTAGCTTTATGTAATTTTAGATATCGAATAGATGCATTTGTAATAGGTTATAACAACCTGGGGTATCCATATTAATTAGCTAGACCTATTAATTTCTTGAGATAGAACGTTGTGGAATGGAAAATCTAATCCGATTACAATTATCTAACGATAGACAGAGGCTTTTCCCTCTCTGGATGAGATTTTAAATATATATTTTTCGGACAATTATTATATTAAGGTGCTGATAGGAACCTACGGTATCGAGGACCTTTTAAGTATTGAGAGGTATACAACATTGAAACGCTTTTTAAAAGGCTTCTCATTAAACTTTAATGATCTCCATTGGACTTATCAGCTCTCCTTTTCCAACAAACTAAAGTAATATAGTTAATATCCCCAACCCATAAACGATAACAGCTCCAAAAATACATCACAAAAACTCAACAACCACACCATTAAATCGCATAGGAAGCAAACAAATTAAAATTTGCAATGAAAATCACGAAATAAGCACAGTTAAGCACCTTGTCGCAACATGAAAAATAAATTTCAAATTCAAAGCAAACAATTGACAAAATATGGCGCAATTGAATGTGCCACATTGTCAACACTTTCGCTGTGCCGTCAATGCATTAACGGCACATGCACACTAAGCTCGGCAGTGGCAATAATAAGGAGCAAATAGAGGGAGTGGAGTGGGGGGGAATGAAGTGTGAAAACTCATTGTGACAAATCACAAGTAAATCAGCTAGTCGCCTGAAAAAAGATGGCAACATGGAACGTGCGAAATGTGTGAAAACGGATGCGGAAATGCATAAATTTGTTATAACCATTAAGTGGGCAACAAAAAAAAAAGAGTGCTAAACTGGCGAAATTTTCGCGTGACGCAAACGCAGACACACAAGCGCACAAATCCAACGTGCCGCCGCGGAAACTGTTTACTTAATCTGCGATTTTGCATATAAAAAGAATCGTGAACGCGAAAAGGAATGGTGAGGTGGAGTGAAGAAAATGTGTGTGCGTATTTGAGATCATATCAAAGCAATAGCAACGCACGCCTTGTGGCAAGGGAACACGACGCGACGCCTGGCGGTGATGTAGCGTGAGCGATAAGCGTGAAGTGGCAAATGGCTGACTGTTGCTGTTGCCACAAGCCAAAAGTCAACACCGAGGCACAAACACTCATATAAACATACATTTTCGAGGCAGAGTCAGAGACACAGTGAGAGGCAAGCAGCGCAGACGTGCGAAAAAAGTAAAGTTGCAAATTGGTAATTCCAAATGCGAAAAGCCAATCTCAATGACGGTGAATTAGTCGCGCGTTCATTTTTTTCGGCGATATTTGTCGCGCTTTCAAGCTGGCGCCGCAACTGAAGTGGCCAGTGGCGTGAGTACGCCATTGAGCGGCACATTTGTAGATTTTATCGGCAACGCCAAATGAGCAAAATAATTCACAAACGCTGATATGGCACACAACGGCATGCCACAAAAGCACGCGCGCACAGATATATATATATATATAGAACTTGCAACAATTTGTGGCAAGCATATTATGGCATATTGTGAGATGCACACACTGCCAAAAAAAACAACAAAATTAAATATTTAGTAAATTAATTTGCACGCTTAACTAGCAGCATTTCAACGCCAACCAACAGCAGCAGTAGCAGTGGCAACAGCAACAACAACAAAATCGCTCTTGCAATTCAATCGCCAACAATTCAATTATACACAATTGAATTCAATATGCGCGCACAATTGAATCGGGCGCAGCAATCGGCTACCAAATTGGCAAACTGGCAGTTGCAGGCAACATGCCACACAAAAACAACAACAATAACAACAATAGCAGCAGCAGCAACAAATTGTCGCACAATAAGCAAAACATCAACAACAGAAGATCGATGGGCAGCGCTGATAAACGCGTCACAACTCAGCAAGCAACAACAACAACAAATAGTTGTTCTTACTCACTTCTGCCTTGTTTAGTTTTGGCGAGTGATTGGCCGACAAAATTTCGCCTGTACAACAAAGCAAAAGAATTGAAACGAAAAATTGCAAAGTGCAATTGGCCAGCGACAAACCAAGAACAACAACAACATTGATTTGCTGGTTTATGCAACAACAACAAAATGAGCAGCAATTGTTGAGCGGCAATCGAGTGTGGCAAGGTGTGCGTTGTGTCGCAGGCTTCCCTGTTTAGCCATGGATTTGCGTTGCGGCTGCCAAGGTAATACTCAAAGACTTTGCTGAGGAGAATGCGCCTGTTCGATTGGAAAATTTGAAATTTTCCACAATGCGGTGAAATAATTGAGAAAAGCAATACAATTCTTTTTCGGGGTAATGGCGAAGAGATTTGTTACTTTTTATCAGCTTTGAAATGAAACTGGCGATTTTGTGGGCAAATTTAGATGTAGCTTTCGAAATAGAAGTGGGAAAAATCATAGAGAAACTTAACAAGTTACGAAAATGCTTACAATATTGAAAAATTCATTGTTACAGGATTTGTATAGGAACGCTCTTGTTCTATTACAGCTAAACATTAGGTTGGCAAATATCTCTCTACCGCCTTTTTGTCTTTTGAATTTCGCAGCTATGTATAAATCGCTACCGAGCTCGTATCTGGCAATACTATACATCTTTGAAAGGTCTTGACATAACCTACAAAGCGATGCTATGCATGATTAGTTTGGATATTGCGATTCAACAGTTATAGACGTGTAAACATGGAGTTCTCTAACGCCGAAATTCGCGCTATTTTAAAGGTTTCCTTCGTTAAAGACAAATACGCTAGAGAAACGTTTCGTGAGATTAATGGTGTTCTGGGGGATGGTACTCTATCACTTCGAACTGCGAAGGAATGGTTTCGACGATTCAGAGCGGTTGAAAACGACACCATGAATAAGCCAGCCGGCGGAAGACCTGTGACGACGAATACCGATCAAATCATGGAAAACATCGAGTTAGACCGGCATGTGTCAACTCGTGACATCGCCCAGGAGATGGGAGTTAGTCACCAAACCATTTTAAACCATCTGCAGAAGACTGGATACACAAAAAAGGTTGATGTTTGGAACCGCATGATTTGATGCAAAAAACCTTCTGGACCGAATCAACGCATGTGATATGCTGATGAAACGGAACGAACTGGACCGCTTGAAGCAGGCGATCGAGCAGAAGCGTCCAGGATTGGCCCACAGGAAGGGTGTAGTGTTCGACCAGGACATCGCCAGACCACACACTTCGTTGATGACTCGTCAGAAGCTACGTGAGCTCGGATGCGAGCTTTTATCGCATCCACCATATAGTCCGGTCATAGCGCCAAGTGATTACCACCTACCTGTTCCTCTCCATGGCGAACGCCCTTGGTGGTGTAAAGTGGAACTCAAAAGAGGCTTCTGAAAAGTGGCTGTCCGAGTTCTTCGCAAATAAGGAGGGGGCTTCTAAATCCTATCACTGTAAAACTTTTTATAAAGCATTGAATAAAAAGCAAAAAAACGGAAGGGAGATATTCGCCAACCATATATTATTTATTTGAATAGCCCCAAAGGTGTTATGTAAGCAGGATGCGAATCTTTGTTTAAAATCTGACAAAGCAGAGATCCAAACGGATATCCTTACCGTTTACAAGCATAGAAAAAATCACTGAAGGAGCCAAGGCCGAGTTAGAGAAGTGTTTCGACGATTGGAAGAAGCGCTGGCATAAAGTCGAGTGGGGACTATTTTAAAGGCGACAACATTAATGTAGACTCAATGTATAAATATATTTTAAAAAAAATTCCGCTATTTTTTTAACTCACATCGTTTCTCTTAAGTTTACTTTATACTTCTTTCCTCTATGAGACTTCTACTAGAAGAAACTTTGATGAAGTCATATTCAGTTTATGTAAAATCAAAATGAACTCCTACAATTGACAAGATCTATACACCAAAAGTGCATCCCAGCACTCATATATTAGATTATAGGTTACTAAAAAAAAAAAAAAAAATGTTGACAAAAATGACAACCCTGCTCTCTAGTTACTCTATTCTTATAAAAATCTCCCATAACCGGAAAGGAATTAAAGCTCAACGTCAACGTGCTAATTGTACGCTATCAGCATTGTTTCAAAAGTGGAAAACTTATCAAACATCAAATTTAGGAGAACTCTGACCATTTATTGTCCTCCTCAATCTTGCTAAAAGTTCTTTTGGACCATTCATCCAACTTTCACCAAATAGTGGAAGAACTTCCCCGAGTCATTCAATACTTAACAGGACCTTAAGTAATATAGATTTTCATTATGTAGGGTAGTGATGTTAAAATAAATATTTCGAAAAGTAAAAAACAAATATTATTTCATTCACAGAGACTAGATTCGACGATATGGTGAATGCTAAAGCAATTCGAAACCCAATTCATTTCTATACTCTCGCAACAAAAGTTGCTAAGAAAGTATTATAGTTTTGTTTACATAACGGTTGCTTGTAACACCTAAAACTAATCGAGTTAGGTATGGAGTTATATATACAAAAATGATCAGGGTGGGGAGTAAAGTTCAAATCCGGATGTCTGTCTGCCTGTCCGTCTGTGCAAGCTGTAGCTTGAGTAAAAATTGAAATATTTTGATGAAACTTGGTACATATATTCCTTTGCACCATAAGAAGGTTGCTTTCGAAGATGGGCGAAATCGGTATACTGCCACGCCCACAAAATGGCGAAAATGGAAAACAGATAAAGTGCCATAACAAAGCCATAAATAAAGCTATAAAAGGAAAATTGGGTACAAAGGATCGCACTAGAAAGGTGCATATTTGAATGATATTTTTTTGGGAAAGTGGGCGTGGCTCTGCCACCTACTAAGTTTTTGGTATGGTTCAAAAAATCGGACGCCCAACTCCAAAACAAAGTTTATGTTTAATTGTACTTCTAAAAGTGCTTTAATTCAGTAAGGAAAACCATCAGAAAAGTTAAATTTCATTATAAAGATGGAAAAGAATTCGGTTCATAACATTTTCCTGATTTCCCAATGATATGTTATGAAAATAGGTCAAATAGGTTCATAACCGCGCCTACTTACCATATACCAGAACTTTGAAGTCGATCTGCATCCTTTACTTTACAATATGTAAAGTAAGCACTAGTGAAAATATCGAAACTGAACGGTTACACCCGAACTTAGCCCTTCCTTACTTGTACATTTATATTAGCTGTTAATGATTTTTTTAGAAGCAGATGCCTGATTCAAATATACATCCATACATATAATAATATTAATATTATAAATGCGAAAGTAACTCTGTCTGTCTGTTACTCTTTCTCGCCTAAACGGCTGAACGGATTTTGATGAAATTTGGTATGGTGATAGATGATAACCTAGAAATGGTCATAGGCTATAAATAATCATGCCATCGTTCTTAGTGGGTAGGCAGTAGGCAGAAAACTGCATTGAGTTAGTGATTTTTTATGGTTTTTGCTGGGAGTTTTGCTCTATCATGTTCCGGACGAAGTCGCGGGTAAACGCTAGTATTAATATAAATGTTTCTAAAGTCCTATACACTTTTAATACTGCTTGATACACCTTCAAATCACAATTTTCTTTTCGCATAACAAAAACGACATTTCAAGATCACCACAAAGAAAATCGAAAATATTTCATAAAACCGATAGCAGCCTGCGCTGACACTTATAAATATTTGCCGCAAATTAAATGGATACGCTGCGCAGAAGAAATGCGAAAAAAGAAAAGCCATCAACTATTGAACATGAAAAATCTGGATTGTCGAAGGAATTTACGCCGCCAACACACGGAAATGCACATCATCAGCAATAACACCGGCTGACACCTAGTACCCACCGTCCCTACCTGCATATATAAATGCACATGAGTGTAGTGTAGGTTGTTGAAGTATTTTTATGCGTCGGTGGTATCTCGCCAGGCAGCAATAATTTCCCAAGTCTACAACCATAAAGTCACAGAGCAAACGATGCACTTTGCAAATCCGCAATCAGACAAAACAAATAATTTTGCGAGCATAAAATATGCGGGATTACTTACTACTATTCAGTAGCGCTGCGGCAACGCCTCGAGCACCTTCAGCCCCTAGCAACTTACTATTGGAACTTGAGGCGGCTGCAAGCTTGCTACAAGAACAACAACAAAAAAATAATAAAGCTGAGCACTACTTGCAATATGCATGAAAGGAGTTTAGTTGAATTGCAACACACACACCGACGGACATATTAATAGGTACACTCTCACATACAAATGTAATTGCAATGAAATGGAAATGGAAATGGAAATGCGAACGCTTTTTGTCTAAGTTACAGTTAGAAAGTAGTAGATAGTAGAAATTCAATTCAACTTGGAATTTTTATGTTTTTCAAAGAAATCCGCAAGTTGCACAAACATAAATTTACTTACAACCACCGCCACACTCACCTGCCACAATTTGTGGCGCTTTTTGAAGGAAAAAAATGCAGCCGCAGGCTTTTATATAAAATGTCAGGCGCTGCTTGAAGGGCAAAAACGGTGCTTAGTTTTAATATTTTCAGGTCCACACACTCACACACACATACATACTTAAGTCTATAAGTAAAGTATATAAGTATGTAAGCCTGCGGCTAAGCATGCAAGTAAGTACTTGATATTAGGCGGCTTTGCCACATTTGTTTGTTGCATGCACCGTCACTCATGCCATCTACACTAACTTGCCACAGCGTACTCATCAGCGCACAAGTTGCATGCAACATTTGCTGCTGCATCAGCATAAAAAAGCGCATATAAAAGCCCAAAGGCCGGAGGACAACAAGCAAGAGTAAAGAAAAAAATCAAAATTATTGAATGCGCGCATGCCAGCGAATGACATTTTGAGTTAATAATGTTGACGAGTTGGTGGCATGAATGATTAACAGCGCGCCCTTGTATGTGTGTATGCAAATCCACCAATGGTTATGCCAATAGATGATGGATGGCTGGCGGATGGCATGTTAAATGGTGGGCTGCCTAACTGCCACATAACCACACTCATCCAAAGTCACAAAGCCACTTGTGAGATTAACATAAGCAGCAGAAGATGAAGCGACTCTCATATGGTGGCCCCTCCTCTATAACCCTCAAGTGGCTCATACCAAAGTAGCGCTAAAGCAACCCTGCACCTCCACTTCTTAAAAAAATAAACTCACTTTAATGCCTGCTCCGTCCCTTATGAGTGAAGCTTCCCACAAAAATTATTAATTTTTTCTCATCGCAGCCAACTTCTCTACATCTCTGCATTATTTTGATTATATATTCATTTATTTTATTTTCATTCATTTTATTTTATTTTTATTATTCTTTGGCAGTTTATTTACTTTTCGGCTATTTGCTACACTCTATTATTATCATTCGAGCGCGCTTTATTTGCATTCGTTGCACCCATTGTTGTGGCAATGTTTAGGCCTCTTTTTGGCCTCATCACTCTCCGCCGCTCTCCAATTGGTGGCATTGTCTGTTGCTCTGTTATTAATAACTGTAAAGAAATTTTAAAAATATTAAAAATTCTTGAAAATGTTGCCAAACAGTATCTTCGCTGAGCCTTTGTACGACTGTTTCCTCACTTGCTTTATACCAAATTATTATTTGGTAATGTGTTGGTATGCTAAAAGCTTCCGGCATCTTTACGGTATAATGCTTTACTGGTTATTACTGGCATTCACGATTTCTTTTTTTTTTTCTGTTTTTGATAGTTTTGTGGGAGGAGAGTAGATAACAGTCAAATTAAATGAAAGCATTCAGTCTAATGATGTTTTGTGTATATGTATTTCGAAGTGTAGAATTGATGACAAAAGTAATTACAACTGAAGAATTAAAGTTCGTTTGAAGACTAAATGTAATGTAAAGCCTTGAGTTCTTCCAGCTTTTAAACTTTTTTTCCGTCGTGATTCTTCTAGATTTGTTGATATAACACTGCCGCAGCCTTTTCAGTCAAAAGAGAACTAAGCTGTATCACAGGGGTCATCACGGGGCACCTACCTAAAAGGCCACCTGCAGTATAGTAGAATCGGTAGAATGCAAGGCGTGCGCGGAAGATGACGAGACACTAGAGCATTATCTCTGCGAATGCCCAGCCTTCTGTCGGTTAAGAAGAGATACCTGCCATGGCTCCCATTACTTTAATCTGAGTGAAATTGGGCAGCTGGGATGGAAAAAACTCAGAAAATAAACCGAGTTGTTCAGGTGATGCTCATCAGGGGGCCTAATAATGGCCTAAGTTTGGCCGCTTGCGGTCAGGCTCTCTTCGCCTCCCTTTTCAACCAACCAACCAACCCTGCACTTATTATTTTCACCAATTATGATCTCTATGGACAAATCTGTAGCATATTTAACATCATTCAGTAGTTTCTGCTCGACGCTTTTTCCATGGTTCTCGTAAATCAAATTTATCATTTTTGGTAAAAGCATTACGGACATGTGTTTCATGGTTCAGGATAACGTTAGGATAAGTTTTATGGCTGTACCTCGTGATGATGGGATCACGGTTTAAGACTATCCCTTATACAACTTTCACCTTACGTCATTCCATATGATGGGATCAAAATTTCTTTTCTTATCATAAATAGCTTTCTTAACTTGTCTAGAATTCGGTAGTAAAGTAAGTTAAAGGTTTGAAATTCGAAGTCGTTTTAAAGATACAGCAGTTAGAAGATGGAGCTGTCCGAAGCGCAGGAAACTTTGAACGCGTTTTTCTCAAAAGTGTGTTTTTCTAAATTTCCTCCATCGTATCTCAAAAATGGCTTGACCGAATGACTTGAAATTACTCAGCACATGTAAGCACATGGAACGGTTGGCAATACCGCTTTTTTGCTCTTTATTCAATGTTTTATAAAAAGTGTTACAAAGATCGGACTTAATTCAAATATTCGCCGTTTCGTTCGATAATCTGTTTCAATCCAGACGGCAATTTCATCATACCCCCTCGTAGAAACCAACCCTCGGACAGCCACTTTTCACAAGCATCTTTTGAGTTCAACTTTACACCACCAAGGGCGTTCGTCATGGACAGGAACAGGTGGTAATCACTTGGTGCTATGTCCGGGCTATATGGTGGAAGCGATAAAACCTCCCATCCGAGCTACCGTAGCTTCTGACGAGTCATCAACGAAGTGTGTGTTCTGGCATTGTCCTGGTGGAACACCACACCCTTCTTGTTTGCCAATTCTGGACGCTTCTGGTCGATCGCCTGCTTCAAGCGGTCCAGTTGTTCGCAGTAGATGGTAGAATTAAGCGTATGATTCCTAGGAATCATAGCCCACCAAACACACAGCAAAACCTCCCTGGCCGTCAATCCCAGCTTGGCCACTGTTTGGGACGATTCACCGGCCTTCGACCACGACAGATATTGTCGTATATGAACGATTTTTCGTCGCCAGTCATCATCCGCTTCAAAAATGGGTCGAGTTCGTTCCGTTTCAGCAGCATATCGCAGGAGTTGATTCGGTCCAGAAGGTCAAATCATGCGGCACCCAAACATCAAGCTATTTTGTGTATCGAGCCTTCTGCAGATGGTTTAAAATGGTTTGGTGACTAACTCGCATCTCCTGATGTCACGTCCGATGTCCGATGTCACGTACCGGTCTAACTCGATGTTGTCCTTGATTGGTATTCGTCGTCACAGGTCTTCCGCCCGCTGGCTTATCCTTGGTGTCGTTTTCACCCGCTCTGAATCGTCGAAACCATTCCTCCGCAGTTCAAATTAATATACTACCATCCCCAAAAACACCATTAACCTCACGGAACGTTTCTCTATCGGATTTGCCTTTAAGTGGGAATCGTGAAAGAAGTACGATCTAATTTTTTCGAGGCGGGGATGTTCAGAAAGTTATAACTCATGTTATACACAATATTTTTAACATAAAAGTTATATTTATACTGTCGAAATATATGGTAATAAATGATAATAAACTTAAGGCTCTATCACCTTACTTGACGTAAAAAAAATTATAAAAAATCACTAAAAACAGGCCGTCACACTTTACATGAGGAGACCTTAATAATGAAATATTCCGACGACAGTCGAGTCTGCGTAACTGGAGCGGCCCACAATATTTATTTTGAATTCAATAAAATGAAGATACAATTGTATAACATATTACTTAAAAGAGGAATGTATATCCCCGGAAGGAAACATTAGTAACTCTGAACGAAATATTTAATCGCCTTCAAAATATAGTTAATATTCGCCAACCGTCGGAGTACTAGAAATGTATTGTATTGATGTCAAATCCGATATCCGAACTAAAAGGTTTTCACCTTTTCCAATCTGATTACTATATCATACGAAATGAGGAAGAGAAATGGATAATTACTTCAAAAATGAAAAAATCTCAAATCAAAAATTATTCCTTATATAAATAACCCAAAAATGTCAGCAAGCACCTCACCTTCTGACTTCAGAATATCCTCAAAATACCATTACAAACAATGCCGCAACAGCTGCCACCTGATTTCATAGCTTTCGACCAGTTCAAGCATGTTAAGCATGATGGCGCGCTAAAACATGTTTGCCTTGGCGCTAAGTTGGCCACGAGGAATAATGCGATACACCGAGCATGGCGGACGGGGACACGGCTGGTTGGCGCTGATGCTGATGCTGGTCAGGGCCGAATGCTGGGACCAATGTTTGAAAAATGATAAATGCGAGCAATGACCATAGAAATGTGTTAGCGGCCAAAGTGAGTGGGACATTCACTGGCGCAGCATTGTGGTTTTGTTTATTTTCCATTTCCGTAAGCGCAGGCACACACAGGCACAAGCAACAATGTACCGTTTTTCGATTATTGCCACAAATGTTGTGACGCGCTCAAATACAACTGTAATTCTGTGAGTGTGTGTGTGTAATGTATTGTTTTTCCAGCAGCCCAGCATATTCAAATTGTAATTCTAACCTAATTTATGCCGCACCACAGCATACAGCGGCAACAAAAAGCAAAATAACCGCTACTGCTGTTGTATTGTTTTTGTTGTTGCACAAAACTTGTGGCCAGCAATAACAAGAACCCGAATTAAATCAGCGAAATGTGCATTCGCCACTCGCGAACACAGCTGCGCAATCGTGGCGTACCGTTAGTCCAGGTTCGTGGTGGATGCAATGAGTGGTGAGCTGTTGTTGCAAGTGCTTGGTGCAAGCGATTACAATCGCTCACATCGTTCACCGTTTAAATGTAATTTATACTTTCATTACAGAGCTCGCCGCCAATCATGAAGTGCGCTAATGTGAATTACTGCAATATATGGACAAATGTGTTGGGCCTTTGAACTAACAAACAGCTAACTCTACACAGAAGTCTACACACTCAACACATCCCAGCCACATTGTTCGTCCATCAAGGCTATATTTTAAATGTCTTTGTGTGTTTGTGGCATGCAACATGTGCGCGCGGTCACTGCACAGTTGCAATTTCAACACCAACAACGACAACAACAACAACAAACATATGAAGCAACCGTAATCCAGTTCGAAATTATTACTTTGCATTGGCATTTGTTGTTGTGTAAATTCGTGTTGATTTTTTTATCCGACCTCCCTTCCTCCGCCTTCACCAATTGTTGTATATATTTGTATTTTGTTATTGTTGGCGTCATCACATGTGTACACTTTTGATTTTGATTTTGATTTGCTGACATCGTTTCTTCTCCTTCCCCTTCCCTCCTTCCCCGTGTGCTACAACCTTCAACAGTGCCATCAACAGCAGTTATGTGGGATAATAAATCAAAATATTCGGTTTCATGTTGTCATTCGCAGCTCAAATGGTCGAGTGAGTAACTCGTTACGTATGACCTACCCGACGACAGTCGACTCGGCACGTCGAAATAAACCAACATACAATGGCATGGTCACTAAACAATGCGATTACAGCGAAATAATATTGCTTTTTAAGGGAGAACTTAGAAGTTTTAATTTTACTAGTTTGACTAAAGCGGTTGTTGGAAACTACAGCTATACTGGCCTTCGACGAATTTTCTGAATGTGAATTCATTTTAAATTTCATAGTTTTTAATCTAAGTATGAATAATATTGATTCGGGGTTTGA
The DNA here is from genome assembly GCF_028554725.1 of Zeugodacus cucurbitae. Lineage (NCBI taxonomy): Eukaryota > Metazoa > Arthropoda > Insecta > Diptera > Tephritidae > Zeugodacus > Zeugodacus cucurbitae. The sequence goes on from NC_071671.1 coordinate 56,531,166, forward strand.
TAGACCTTTATTTATATATTTTAGTCTTTAATCTACAAAGCACACACCTGTAGGACCCCCAGAGGTGATCTAGTTATTGATGACCAGAGTATACTGAGTTTGTGGAGGGAACACTTCTCCAGCCTGCTGAATGGCAGTAAAAGTACAACACCAGAAGATGGCGAACCCGATTCCCCAATCGACGACGATGGAGCAGATGTTCCATTACCCGACCGTGAAGAAATTCGAATAGCAATTACCCGCTTGAAGAACAATAAGGCGGCGGGGGCCGATGGATTACCGGCCGAGCTATTCAAACACGGCGGCGAAGAGCTGATAAGGTGCTTGCATCAGCTTCTTTGCAGAATATGGTCGGAAGAAAGCATGCCTGACAATTGGAATCTCAGTGTACTCTGCCCAATACACAAAAAGGGAGACCCCACAATTTGCGCCAATTACCGTGGGATAAGCCTCCTCAACATCGCGTATTGTGTGAAAGACTAAAGCCCACCGTCAACAAACTGATTGGACTTTATCAATGTGGCTTTAGACCTGGAAAATCAACAACAGAAAGACCCGTGAAAATAGGATCGACACACACCATCTCTTTATCGATTTTAAAGCTGCTTTCGACAGCACGAAAAGCAACTGCCTTTATGCCGCGATGTCTGAATTTGGTATCCCCGCAAAACTAATACGGCTGTGTAAGCTGACGTTGAGCAACACCAAAAGCTCCGTCAGGATTGGGAAGGACCTCTCCGAGCCGTTCGATACCAGACGAGGTTTCAGACAAGGTGACTCACTCTCGTGTGATTTCTTTAACCTGATGCTAAAGAAAATAATACGAGCTGCAGAGCTAAACAGAGAAGGTACAATCTTCTATAAGAGTGTACAGCTACTGGCGTACGCCGATGATATCGATATCATTGGAAACAAAACCCGCGCGGTTAGTCTTGGCTCCCACGTCACTGTTGACAGTCATAACTTTGAAGTTGTAGATAATTTCGTCTACCTGGGAACCAGCATTAACAGCAATAACAATGTCAGCCTGGAAATCCAACGCAGAATCACTCTTGCCAACAGGTGCTACTATGGACTAAGTAGGCAATTGAAAAGTAAAGTCCTCTCTCGACGAACAAAAACCAAACTTTGTAAGTCTCTCCTCATTCCCGTCCTTCTTTACGGTACAGAAGCGTGGACGATGTTAACATCCGATGAGACGGCATTAGGAGTTTTCGAGAGAAAAGTTTTGCAGAAGATTTATGGTCTCTTAAACATTGGCAACGGCGAATACCGCAGACGAAGGAACGATGAGCTGTATGTGTTATTCGAGGACATAGACATAGTCCAGCGAATAAAAAAACAGCGGCTACGCTGGCTAGGTCATGTTGTTCGAATGGATGAAAGTGCTCCAGCTCTGAAAGTATTCGATGGTGGAAGCCGAGGAAAAGGGAGACCTCCACTCCGATGGAAGGACCAGGTGGAGAGGGACCTGGCTTCGCTTGGAATAAACAATTGGCGCCAAACTGCCAGAAGGAGGGATACGTGGCGCTCTGTTTTGAACTCGGCTATAACCGCGTAAGCGGTGTCTACGCCAGTCAAGAAGAAGAATCTACAAATGAGAAAGTTCAAGTTATGCCTTAAACTCGAGTTTATTGTCCATTTTGGAGTTAAGAATTAAACACCTCTCTTAAACGTGAAATTTATCATACAAAAAATAATATATTTAACTCGTTTTAAACCTCATCTTTTGGAGTTTATGGAGATACAAGCCTAATTTTGCCGCTATAAAGAAGAATATGGACTCAATGGACAGTGCGCTCTCGCACGATGGCACTACTAACACTTTTGTAAAGGTATAATATTTGTTTACCCTTATACTCTTATGGAATGTTTAGAAAATTAGTCCCCCCCCCCAAGTATTATGCCAAGATATTAAGAATATCGTAAAATCCGGCTTTTTTATATTGGTTTCTCGAACAAAAGGCGAAAATAGTGACTGAATCAACCAACTTGAGCCAAAAATGTTTCTTTTAATAATAGCCTAGTACCAAACTGAAGCCTACAAATACCTAAACCTAGCTTGAACTAGGAATAAGATCTTTACCAAGTTTTGACAAGAAGTCTCTTGTCCCAGATGACAATTTCAAATAACAGACGGAAATCAACAAGTTCATTACATGAAGTGATGCAAAATCAATCCTGTTTTTCCTGGTTTCAAGATTGTGCTGAAATGTGTTTCTATGTCATCAACGGTTATTCATAACGAAGACAAATAAGTTTGACATTAAAGAAATATTGTACTGAAAATAGGCTTGTCGTCATGTTCATTATAGCCTATATGTACAGTATCTAAATGGCAAGGAAAAGATGAAATCAATTTTGCTTGAAATAAGACAATGATTTCTCAGAATGAGAGGTTAACCTTCGGTTTACTGGATGCACGACCATAGGTTGGCTTTTGAAATGAGCTGTTTCTTTATCTATTCTTTAAAAAATTCCTGCCAAATAACTATGTTGTAACATTCGTTCGTTGACGAATTAAACTGAAAAGTTGTAGTTTTGCTCATACCCATAGAATGTAATTTTGGAACTCATCAGTTTCAAAAGATCATGTAAGCATGAAAGGGTTAAATCTAGTTAGAATTTTCTAAAAACCCATTTTTTTCATGTATTCAACTAAACACTCTGAAAATGTCACGTCAATCCGATGCGGTCGGTTATTTTTATAAGTTACACGCATAATTTTAACGACACCTCAAAGCATTTGTAGTTGTCCGGTGTGCGCCTTGTATTTCTCAAAACTGTGTTTTGGAAGTCGGTGACAAAGATTTCTCGGAAATAGTTGAACCGATTAGTCCCGAAGTTTTACACAGGCTGCTATATTTTCTGATACTTAATCAAAGCTTTTTTATGACTTATGAAATTTGTTTTTTTTTATACACAATTTAAGCCCAAAATTATACTAAAAAAAATTTTTTTTATAAGTCACCGTTTAAAAAAGAAAATTGTGTTTCATATTCCCTCGATCAATTACAAGATTATACATTACTTTAACGAATTTCGTTAGATTTTTTCGTTTCAGTTCATCCACTTCAGAGAGAGTGATGTCTTAAATTCTTAGAATAATACATTTAGAAGTTTTCTCAGGAAAAATGTTTGAAAACCCTAATTTTAAGGGTTGCTTACTAGATGTAACCCCTTTATAAAGGTATTAAAAACTTATAAGAAATAGTTTTCCCAAGACGGGTAAGATACAAAACTAGTTGAAATCTATACAGGGAAGAGCTGTATCTTGAATATAAGGAACCCCATTCTTACGGTTGATTTTACACCGTAAACAACAGTGAATATATTCGTGATATTATCAGGAGACATCATGTTTATTTTCTGATGTTACTTTTTGTCAAAAAGCTCTAGCGTTTAGATTTCAGATTATGCTATTTCTTATTAACTGATATCTAGAATGTAATATCGATTTAGTAGTTGTTAATTTCTCATCTAAGTTTGGTCTGTAACTTCATAAGAGAGACTAAAAATGAACCGTTTTGGGCCATATTTTGAAAACAAAAAAGTTCGTACCAACTTTACCAGAGGGCAATAGGATGAATCATTATATTGAAAAATTACGAACCGATTAATTCGACTATACATATTTTCTTGGTCGAACTGTCTTTGTCAAATAGTAATAGTAAATTCCATATTCGTTCGCCTAATAGACCAATCTCTCCACTACATCCTAACATGATTTAAATGAATCAATATGTATAAGAAGAGGTCACATCACTGTTACTTCAGTGATAGCTTTTCAATATTTTTTTTCCTAATATAACAATTTCTTTTAATTCACCAAATTGGCATTCAATCTCTTAAAATAAGTAAATAATAACTGAAAGCAACACTGTACACTGGCGGACAAATAAACAGTAAATAAGCCAAAAGCAAACGTAAATACAAAAAAAAGCAACACTAGAATATAACGGCCGAAAGCAAAAGGCTGCTTTCGACATACAACAACAACAAAAACATGAAAGTTTAGGACCGGTGGGTGGCTGGCGACGCTTAGAGATTAAAAAAGAGTGACAAAGAGAACTGTTGGGCGACAAATAACGGCATGTTGGAAGTCATTGGCATGTGTAGCGATAGCAAGAGCAACAACAGTATGAAAGTGAAGTGTTGTTGCCACCGAATTTGTTGTTGTTTGGCTAGCATGCACTTTTGGCAAACTGGGCGTGCTGCTGTGCAGCATCAAAACATGCGAATTTGGCGTAGACGGCGCGCCAATGCCACATGCAACACGGCATTTCGGCATTTCGTTGCATTTACATTTGCCGCAAATTGTATTGTAAATGCATTTCAAATGCTGCTGCCAAACAACAAAACAATTGCACTTGGCACAATTTGTTGTTGTCAGCCGAAATAGCTGTTTACGTTGTTGCAGCAACATGCACTTGCCACAGCCGCAAAAGCAGAGCTGAGCTGCCCGAATTGAAGTTGCAGCGGCAAGTGAGTGGCAGAGAGAAAGTTGTTCGTACGGAGCATTGAGTTATGTTTTTGATTTTGGCTGACAATGAGTGTTCAGATTTATTGTTTGCATTAGCAGTTACAACAACAACAACATGTACGCCAAATGGCAGTCAATTGGATAGAAGAAGAAGAGAACATGTTGACAATTGGTCTGTGTGTTGTTGTTTGTATTGTTGTTGTAGTCAACAGGCATATTTTCAGTACCTCCAACAGCCAAACCAGCCGTTCAACAGCACGCTTTGTTGTAATTGTTGTCGCTTTAGCCTTGTATATGCGCGATTTGTCTAAGCAGTTGAGTGTGTAACGCCGTGCGCTACTTTACTTTATCGGTTGTTGCGTTGACAGGGCGTGGCATTGACATTTACATGTTCACACTGCAATCCGTTATGTTCATATGTAAGTATATGTAAGTATGTTCAATATAAGCTTTCCAACCATAGTGGACTATTTAAACCACTACAATCACTAAACACCTTTGTAGTATACTCATATGTGCACCTATGCGTATACGTAACTTTTGTCAAATAAATAGTTTGTGCAATTTTTCACTTTGCACCGCATAACAACGTATTATCAGCGCTTGTCTTTATTAGTTTTTGCCCATCAGGCTCTATTGCATTCCGGTTTTGGTTGATTTTGCAATTTTATGTGCGAGCAAAAAATTTAATCTAAATTCCGTTAAATGTTGCACAAAGCGGGAGTTTTAATTATTGAATGCATAAATTAGTGTGCTAACGAGCTTGGCGAGCTGGTGGTATTTACGAAATGTAGTAGATTATTGACCTTTTTGCTAATATTGTTAGTTTGGGTCATGTTAAGGCATCTCTTTTTGGTTAATTATGACAGAGACAATCTACATATAGAATAAAAAAATAACAAAAAACGATGTATTGGAACTTCAATAATTGTCAGTATTCTTGCTATAAATAGCCTACTTGCCTAATTTCATTGAAGTACCTTTTATACTACTTACGTTCACAAGGCGGGATTACATTATTGTTTCATGATGATACTAATGTCCGGATATCTATTGTAATATACTATTTAACTTAGAAAGAAAATTAACTGATTATTTTAAGGGGTAAACAGGGTTTTCAAAAATCAATTCTTTTTTTTTAGATTTTTGTTAAGTGTAATGTCTTAAAAATATTCTCTGAAAATTTTAAGTTGATCGGATAAGTTGGCAAATATCTCCTTTCCGCCTTTTTCAGACTCTTAATTCTACCATCTACTGCGTACAACTGGACCGCTTGAAGCAAGCGATCGACCAGAAGCGTCCCGAATTGAGCAACAGTAAGGGTATACTGTTCCACTAGGACAATGCCAGACCATACATTCCTTGATGGCTCCTCAGAAGCTACGAGAGCTCGGATGGGAGGTTTTATCGCATCCACCATATAGCCCGGACATGGCGCCAAGTGATTACCACCAGTTCCTGTCCTTGGCGAACGCCCTTGGTGGTGTAAAGTTGAACTCAAAAGAGGCTTGTAAAAATGTGACAAGACGAGTTCTTCGAAAATAAGAATGGGGCTTCTACGAGGGGGTAATATGAAGTTGCCGTCTAGATGGAAACAGATTATCGAACCAAACGACTCATGTTTGAACTAAATCTGATCACTGTAACACTTTTTATAAAGCATTGAATAAAGAGCAAAAAAGTGGAAGAGAGATATTTGCCAACCTAATACTTTTCGAGTTATTCGACAAATAACAAAAAGCATTCGGGCACTCCAAACGCTAGTATGAACCTTTAAATCCGATTTTCTCAAAACTATGTTTTTTGAATCGGTGATAACTGTAACTCGAAAACCGCTCAGTAGATTTTAATGAAATTTAAACAGATTTTTTTGGTTTTTCAAAATTCTATTTTTTAAGACCAATTAACTGTTGATTTTTACCCGAAAATACAGAAAAAACTTTTCAGAGACCGCCATTTTGTTAATTTTTGAAACAAACAAAAAAGCTTCGATCGGGCACAGGATTATCTATTTATAAAACTAATTTATCTTATCCGATTGGGTCACTACAAACAGCTACAGCTTTGGTACCTATAATTTTTTATTTAAAATTTTCCTGATTTCACGTCAAAACATTTTGTAATAATGCCATATTATTACTTTGATAAAATAACAGGATTTAATAGCAAAAAGAAATTACTGAAATACTCATTTCTTCATGTCTCTGACTACCCCTAAACCCTTAAGGACTTCTGTCGATAATAGCGCTCTTACCCAATTTCTTTACTACATTATTTTATTATACATGATATGGAAGGCCGTTATAATTTATATTAACACTATCAAATTTACAAAAATGTTGTTTCAACGTCGCTCTTAAAACTTGAACTATCAATTGTAATCCCGACCTGGATCAAAGCGTGGTTTGTCAGCAATAAGTCAATACAAAGCAAATACTTAAACCTTTTTGAGGATACCTTAAGATATTAGTCCTCCACTTCCTAAAATACTCTAAGTTTGGCTTGAAATATGCTACAGAAAGAAAGACAATATTTGACAAAAAGTAACTGGTATTACCTAAATCTCCAGTATAACTCAAGACTCCCAGATAACTCATAAAAATAGTTAAACCTCATTTCGAATCTAATTTGAAGAAAGATTAAGAAGTGTTGTTACTGTTGTAGTTGCCCAAATAATTTTGAGGAATGTTGCTGAGTTAACAATCTCTGGCCGGATAAAAATCCATGTTACGTAGACCCGACTGACGGGAGAATTGTAGCAGACGAGGAGTTTATGTCACTTGATTATTATATATTTAGTATTAGAATAATTTCAGTCCATATGAACATAGTAGACGATGGAACACTTGAAGAACAAAATTGTTGAAAAACGGTCCTAGTTGAAGGAGAGAAAGGTGAGATTTCATCAAGTGGATGCACTGTGACGCATATCAATGAAAATTATTAAGAAAATACATGAACTGGGCTTTGAGTATTGTCAGCAGCCATCGTATTCGTATTGTCAGCAGCGTATCGAAGGTTTCAAAGATGTCAGTAGAACCAAATTATAAATTTTCATAAATATTTTAATCTCTCAAAAACGTAGAGAGAGGTCAAAATGTGCTCTGAGAGACTGTAAAGTTTCAAAGCATTCCTTCACATTAAGCTCCATCGGATACTTATTTTTCTAAGGACGAGAGGTACAGATGATATTAGTGAAAAAAGTGTCAAGACTTAATTATTTCGGAATAAAAGCAGTTAGGTAAAGTACTATTTGCCAAAACAACTTTCACTTGCTGCATTAGAAATCGATGAGATTTTACAGAATCGGCAACTATTTTGTATAAATAAAAGCTTCTTGATTATGCTGTACAATTACAAATTATGAATATAAAGACCATATTAAATATGCAAATCAATTTTATATATAAATATACCGACATAAAATTTCCTTGCGTAATAATACACAAAACAGTTAGTTTTGCAATATAAATAGTAGTACTAAAAAAATTGCAAATTTTACGCAAAATGGAAAAATATACGAAAAAGCTAAATAAAGCATATAAAAAATTGCACAACAATGAACAAAAAGGATAACGAGCGCCGCAAACGTGTTTAATGGCGACTCGTTAACTATTAAAAAGACCATAAATGGTGTATAATATAGCCGCAGAGAACAACTAGCGCAAGAAAAAAACTATAAGTACAATAAAAGCAGAATTACGCCATAGGAATAGTTCCACAACGACCCCTATAAAGGCAAAAGGGGTTGGGTCACCAACGCTAACTGTTGACACAATCAGCTACATAATCTCACACCTTTCAACGGACATAGGCCACAACAACAACACCAGCAACAACACAACTCAAACAAATCCGCATGCTGACAACCTGGGCTTAACGGAGGCCTCTCACTCAAGCCACAATAATGCCATACAAAAACACAAACAACAACATAATGCCTGATCTGTCGCATGCGCCAGAAGAAGAACCCAGTGAGTACCAGCCCATTTGTAGCAATTCAATTGACTTTTTACGAGCGCATAAAATGTTGCATTTTATTTAGCCGAAAATTGTTGGGAAATTACGTACTCCACGAGGAGGCAGCGAGGGACGGCGGTTGACCTAACTGCACGAGCGAACGGAAAATAAACTGTCAAAGACAATGCTAAACGTGGCATGTGAGTGGAGGTAACGAGGCAAAAAGGGTTAAGCTGCAAGCGAGAGAGGTGAGTGGATGGGTGTGTGAGTTGGCTGGTGGAACGAGTGGAGTTGCATTGACGCGCGCAGGTCACGAAGTGGCACATTAACTACACAATTTTTGACCTTTAGCCCGGTGACCGCCCCGCTGTCAGGCGTGGACAGCATCTTAACGCATGCTTTGAGGCGACAAATTTTACGAGCACATGACATGGTCGTTAAAGTTTTTCTCTCTCCACCTTTTCACTTACTCACCGCCAGCAAATAGCGGTATGTTGGAAAAGCGGTTGTGTGCTTATATGCAATTTCATTTCTTTAATAGTTCAGTGGAGTCATTTATTGTGCAATTTTAATGAGCAACGGAAAAAATTAAAGTACTGTAAGTGAAGATAATAAAATATAGGTTAGGTTTTCCATAAACAATAAATTATTAATAAAGTGGATTAAGGAAGTGAACTGAAAGGTAAGAAATATTAAGAAATGGCTTAGCATAGAAATAAGAAAATCCAAAAAAAAATTTAAATCAAACTACTAAATTATTGATAAAAAAAATAAGAAATACATATTTCTCAGAGTATTTAGCATTAATATATTTTTATACTCTCGCAACATGTTGCACAGAGTATTATAGTTTTGTTCACATAACGGTTGTTTGTGTCACCCAGAAATAAAAGAGTTAGAGTTAGTTATATATATAAATGATCAGGATGACGACTGGAGTTGAAATCCGTCTGTCCGTCCGTCCGTCCGTACAAGCGATAACTTGAGTAAAAATTGAGATATCTTAATGAAACTTGGAACACATGTTCCTTGGAACCGTGAGAGGGTTGCTTTCGAAAATGGGTAAAATCGGTCCGCTGCCACGCCCACAAAATGCCGAAAACCAAAAACACATAAAGTGTCATAAGCAAGCCATAAATAAAGTAATAACAGTAAAATTTTGAATAAAGGATCGCACTAGGAAGGGTCATATTTGGATGTAATTTTTTTGGGGAAGTGGGCGTGTCCCCGCCCCCAAATCGGTTATTTGTATATATCTCGCAAACCAATAGAGCTATATAAACCAAACTTTCTGCAGACGTTTTCTTTTAGCCACTTGTTAATACAGTCCAAAAATGAAAGAAATCGGATAATAACCACGCCCACCTCCCATACAAAGGTTAGGTTGAAAATTACTAAAAGTGAGTTAACTCACTAACGAAAAACGTCAGAAACACTAAATTTCACATAAGAAATGGTAGATGGAAGCTGCACTCAGATTTTCTTACAAAATGGAAAATGGGCGTTGCGTCGCCCACTTATTGGTCAAAAACCATATCTCAGGAACTACTCGACCGATTTCAATGAAACTTGGTTTGTAATAGTTTCCTTACCTCCCAATAATATGTTGTGAAAATTGGCCAAATCGCTTTACAACCACGCCTACTTCCCATATACCAGAACTTTGAAGACAATCTGAATCGTTTACTATACAATATATAAAGTAAGCACTAGTGAAGATATCAGTGCAAAACTTTGCACAAATACTGCATTTATAGTGTGGCAACCCCATTCTAAAAATCACCGAAATCGGACCATAGGTTTTCAAGGCCCCATATATCGAACATGAGGACCTCGGTGCTTCTAACCTAATATTAGGGTTTCCAACTTTCAATGGACTTTATACAATATATGTGACGAATATGTGGGTCAAATTGTGTATAATATAATATTAAGTAAGTTAAATAAATAAATTGCGAGAGTATAAAATGTTCGGTTACACCCGAACTTAGCCCTTCCTTATTTGTTGATTTTATTATTATTTTATTATTATTATTGTTTATTTTTATTAATTTTACACGATGAACTTCAGCTTTATTCTTATATTATTTCATAGAATAGAAATTAATGTTACTTTACCGCTTGAAACACAAGTAGTCTTTTTCAATTGTGGGGGTTTTTTAGAGGTATACAGTTTTTATATCAAATAACATACCGAAAAATAAATAAACTGACGAATATTTTCGTTTTATTAACTCCCAAATTTTATAATATTTAGTGTTTCAACATAATTCCAAACACTTAGTTATCTCGACTATATGAAGTCCATTGAGATGGTTCGATTTGCCTCCGTTTTTTACAGCCAGCGAGCGATTTCGAATTTATCCAAAAAATACTCATTATTGTAATAGATAGCATTGGCTCCAGTCTCAGTTAAAATAAAATCCCAATCGATGGAATTTATTCTTCTTCTTGGAAAAATTTCCCTCCTCAAAGGAAGCACTCCTTACTCTACATAGCAGTCTTCATTATTATTTTTTTTTTTTGATAGGGGTAAACGATTAGTGCTTATAAAGGGGTTTTCAAGAGGGACAACGACGCTATATTTGTGCTCTCTCCATTAAGGTTTGCCATTTCATCATGGAATACGATCCAACAACGAGTCGAAATTATTAAAATTTTCTACCGAAATTCGGAGTCAGTGGCACTTTAAAAACGCAACGTCCAATGTTTGGTCGGCTCATTTCTATCATTCAAGCAAAATATGTGTAATTGGTCAGGCACCAATCCGCACCTACTCCAAGAGGCAACATTGCATCCCAAAAAAATTACGGTTTGGTGTGGTTTAAAGGCCGGCGGCGTCATTGGGCCTTACTTCTTCCGTGATGATCAAGACAAGCATGTTAATGTGAATGGGAATCGCTACCGCTCAATGACAACCCGAATTGGATGATATGGACTTGGACAATATGTGGGTCCAACAGGACGGCGTCACAAGCCACTCAGCGAATGTCACAATCGATTTATTGAAAACCAAGTTTGGTGAACGGGTTTTCTCACGAAATCGCCCTGTCAATTGGCCGACTCTGTCGTACGATTTGACGTCGTTGACCTGTGGGGCTACGTTATGTCTATGGTCTATGCCAACGAGCCAGTGACGATTGATGAACTTCGTACGAATATCGAACGTGAAATTGCAGCAGTATCGGCAGATTTATGCTTGAAAATCGTCAAAAATTGCATTCATCATCTTAACTTCGGCAAGCGTGTCCGTAGTGGCCATACAAAAGAAATCGAGTTCCATAAATAATGTCATCGAGTGTACTTTCACAGGAATAAATAATTTCATTGATATTCTTTTGTTGTAGATAAAAAAAAAATTATTATTGCTCATTTTGAATAACCCATTAAAAAAAGATTATGTTACAACCTTTTAAATGCTATGGTGAATATCCCACTTAAAAATAGTTATTTAACAATTTGTTTCTCAAAAAATGCAATATTTTGCTTATTCAGTAGAAATTAGTTTCTAGAAGCCGATTTTTGAAATGGTTCTGGATACTTCTAAGACCGATTTTCGCAATTTCACTCTCCAAAAAGTATGGTCTTACGATTTTTTCAGTTTTCATCCATACAATAATGTTTAGAAATCAGCTGAGTTAGTCGCTTTCAAAGATTTTATCACCTCACCTTTACAGAACTACTTACTTGGTTAAGAAGAATTCATTACTTCGATAAAAAATAAATTTCCTTGTATCCATTTTTTTCAGGGTCTCACTTGAGTCATTCAATCAATATCTCGGTATCAATATATTCTTAATATTACTTTTTCTGAAGTTCTATCATCATAGTTTTGAAATTCAATAGTACCAAATGGTATTGTTGGCTACTAAATATCGCTCTGCGCATATTAATCTAAACCTGGACTGAGTGAACTTAAATACCGTAGTTATCCAGACTAGAAAGTACAGTACTCTAAAACTACCGTACAACTTGTTATCAAGAAACTGTATACACCTTTTCAAAACATTTATCTTAATTGCTCAATCGATTACGTAATACTTGTTAAAGTGTTGACAGAGCAACTACACAAGCGAATTAATCAAACAGCAAAGTCTCGCAAAGTATAAATATATGGTAAGTAGAAATATTTTGCAGACAACCACAAAAATATTTACATTATTCTCTGCAGTCTACATAAATATATATGGTAATATGAATATTTAAGAACCCTTAACAGCAGGTGAGCAAACACCAGCATATTTCGATATTTTATAAAGTGTACGAAGCCATTTGTGACCGTACGAACCTTATACTAGACAATGGGGATTTATAATAGACTAAAGCAACAACTCTATAGGTATGTAAGCGTCCGGCTCTAATGCATTGGGAATATGCAAGAAATAAGCAAAGAGGACACTGAAACACTGAGCCAATTAGTTAAATTGCACTTAAAATTGCCGGTTTATGGAGCAAGAAAGCAGCTCAGCACACAAACACATATATTTATATAAAATAAACCGCTATAAACCTACAAAGCCATATGTGAAAGCGTATTTGTGGCACAAAAGGGGTAAGCGGCAGTTAAAAACGGGTTACTTAGTAGTAGTATGGGTATTGGCTGTCATTTAACAGGGTCAAATGTTGCTATTGAACATTAAAACGGAAATTAGAAATGGCCAAAGGACATAAACGCAAAACCTCTATAGGAGAACACACATATATATTTATTTGCGTAAACACCCCCCTCAAAGCGGCGGAGCGGTGTTTTTGATGTGTGTTCTATGCATATAGTGTGCCGTTGCATGGTTAGTTGATTTAAATTGCCAATTGATTGGCATTGAGTGCGACAACGCTACGGCAGATTGGCATAATAAACCATAATGAAACACAAATGTGTGCCATAAAATGAATAGTGGGATATAATGGCCCACGCACAAGCGGATATAAAATTGACACAAAATCTGCAAACAAAAGGTTCCTGTTTATAGCATTTGTGGTGGGGAAATGAATGTAAAAGAACGTGCTCATGCACTCTATTCACAAAATGAATATGAAAATAATATAATGAATATGGTATTGTATATGTATACGTACTATAGATTATAATATTGAGTTATGGCAGTATATGTATATGGTATAATATGGTGTTTTTTTGGACAAGTGGTTTTCAAGAAGAAATAAAACGCATATAACTTAATAACTTGTCAAAAGCTCGGCGCTATAGAAACAGTTGAGCAACTCTTGTGCGTTTGTCCTGCGCTAGCAAGACAACGCTTCAGATATCTAAGGACCCCACAGTACGATAGATTGGAGGAGATATCGTTAGTTAGGCCTCATAATCTCTTAAAATCCGCGTCATGAGCTGGTATCCAAAATGATTTCGTGCTAGAGACCGCCGTGGCTGTCTCGTTTAAATATGTTCATTACGAAATGGAAAACCAAAAAGTATTGCCTCATTGAACATTGTGCTTTACGAATAAAAAAATACTCGGAAAAAATCCAACAGATCATAATAGAAATCTTCTAAGATCCTAACATTATCGAGTAACAAATCGCCGCAACTAGCACAATGTAAGTGCCTATTTATGATTCAAAATTTCAGGACAATTTTGTGAAATCAAGAATAGGAACCAATTGTACGTTTCTGCAGTAGTTATAACAAGTATATTTGAATTATTTGAATTCACTTTAGTCAATATTATGATAGGAATAGTATTAATAAGTACAATGATGTCTTCAAATGAAATGATGGTGAATATCAATTTCCCATAAACGTCCACAAAATATTATCGATTTCAGACATGCCAGATATTTTAAACACTTTGTTGTCAAACACTGAAGGTAAAAGTCTCGATATATTATCATAAAATTCTGTTTAATTTTGGCTTGATTAAACATGGTTGGGAAGCAGACCACAGAAGAGCTCTTACTCCTTAAGGGGCTACATGGATTCAAAAAATCGATTTTTTGGTTTATTAATTTCTACAACATCTCAAGAATATTATATTAAATTTTCAAGTCGATCCGAATAATAGTTTCGGAGATAAAGTTTTTGGAAGGTGTGCGCTCCAATTCAGGTATTATTACTACTCAAAACCTTAAACGCGTTATCCTCGGGACTGTGTTTTCAAAGTCGGTTGTCAAATGTTCTAGAAAACTGCTGAACCGATCTTGACGAAATTTTGCACAGGTGTTCAATACTTACTCGTGTTTGGACGAATGTTTTTTTTTCAATTCCAACCATATATTAAAAACAAAAATATCACGCAAAATTGACCGAAAATTTAACTTTTTTGGAAAAATGTTTGCCAAAATTCCAATTTTTAGTTTTTTTGTCTTTCCTTCGTTCAAGTTTATGGTCTTAACTAGACCAACACTTATTTTTGTTTTTTTCATTTTATATGATCTTCTTAGGAGTTATGCTGACAATGCTGACGCACTTTTTTTTTCCAAGAGGTCACCGGAATTTTTTTTTTTGAAAATTGCAGCAATTAACCTTTAAATATGTATCTATAACACAGAAAAACGTTTGAATTAAATAAATAATTTTTTACATAGAAACAAAAATATTGAAAATAGGCCTTATTTTACTCGACAAACCCATGTAACTTCTTAAGCCAATTGAAATTTTAGATTATCTTCTATAATATGATGGAAACTTAATTAGCAGACGAAGTCTTCTTGCTGGTTTAAGTTTTTGAATAGGATGGTTTTTGAGACCTACTGTCATCAAAGAACTAGGTGATGTGCA
Source organism: Zeugodacus cucurbitae (assembly GCF_028554725.1). NCBI lineage: Eukaryota > Metazoa > Arthropoda > Insecta > Diptera > Tephritidae > Zeugodacus > Zeugodacus cucurbitae. The sequence goes on from NC_071671.1 coordinate 56,546,342, forward strand.
GCATCGGTGAAAACATAATGCTAAATTTCGTTGGTTTTTCAGTTTTCTACATTACCTCTATGTATCGAAATTAAATAAACAGCTACATCTATAATTAGTGATTACTAGAAGACAAGCGGCAATCATATTCCGAAAAAGTTAATTGAATAAAGCTATTGTTTTATGACAAACATTTTGAAAGACATCAGGTCCAAACTCTATGAATTTTTGACATTGTAGCATTTAATGTATTCACAGATTAATAATGTTCCTCAAAAACAGACTAAGTCACGAATAATGGTTTTGTCGCGAAGTATTTTCACAACTTTTTCATACAGCAGAAGGCCCGGAAAAACATTTTCTTCTTGATTTTTCAACTTATAATCTTCAAAATAAACTCATTACATCAAAATCATATACATCGGCAGGGGAAATTTTTTCTACTCCAGGAAAATTATTTGTTGCTTTTCTCAATCAATCCCAAGACTTTTTACTTGGACGAATTTGCTTAGGAAATTTATTGTTATTATTTTGACTGACACTTAAATACGCCTTTCAACTGTATTTGTCGTTTTTGTGTAGAAATTTTATTTAATTTTCATCAAAAATAAATGCAATCTTAGCAAATATGGGTTCAGACAAGAAATTGATTGCAGTCTGTCTCCAACGATTAGACTGCAAAACTATTATTTTATTTAACATCCTTTTCTTTCAATTCAACTGCTACTCAATTATTTAATTAATCGCCACCCACTCACCTTCTGACTCCCCTCATCGCTACACCGTGTCCTTAAATATTGACCAAGTTTATTTGCATTGTGTTTGCCCGCATTGCTGCGGTTCAACAAGAGTGTCGACATTGAACTCCAACTGCGTGTGCAAAACCACTGCTTTCAGGTGTCAACCAAAACCGCCCACCAACTGCTACAACTAACTCGATGCATGTGTTTATGTAACTGTAAACTAATCACCGACTTCCCTGCTACCTTAACCACCAAAATGCATTTGACCAATATTTAGTATTTATGTGTCAACATATTTACAATCGGCCAAAATCGGCATGTGTATGTGTTGACAGTCGTGTCTGACCGACCTGCCTTTAGTTATTTGTTTAGCAATTTTCAATTTATTTGCATTGAAGACAGGCGTGTAAATATTTGCTTTTACGAGTGGCGATGTGAGTGTGTGTCTGTGTATTTGAGGTTGCCAAATGTGTGAGCATAATCAATAAGCATGCATCGCTTAGAGAGACTGCATATATTCTCCATATATATATATATATATGTGCGTATGTATGTCTAACTGCAATCACCTTCTGACACGTCATAAGTCAATATTCGCAGAGTCAAATCGATATGCAGTTCACTTCCTTGCATTTTGATTGCCCAAATGGAGTTGCAGCTAGGAACTATGTATTGCTATTACCTCTACTTTGGCACCACTGACGGCTTATTTGTTGCTGTGAATTATTTCTTCGTTGATTTCAATTTATCTCCTTCATTGATTTATCACTGTGCACCTTGCATCTTTCGTGTGCTGTGTCTTTTTGTGTCTTTGTCTGTGTGTGAGTTCGGTGTTTCAACTAGTCAGTTCACCTGATCTATATGTAACACTACCGTGTTACACTACCCACATCAATAGTTGAATTCTTTCACAAATAAAATACAATGCTATGCATACAAAATGCTTTTTAATTGAGAAATATAAAATGTTTGACCTTTTTTGCTTTTCCAAGGCACAGTGGTTAAATAAAATAAATAAAAAAATTTATTTTTTTTTTCGACACTTTTCATGTTCACTAAAACAACATTCCAGCGAAGAAAACTTATAAAGACCAAAGATTTGACTAACATTGTCAAAGACTCTCTAAGATTGTAACAGATTGGAAGAGTAAAAATTAAAAGGCGGTCCAAATCTTCACTTCCACTATATTTTCAAATTAGTAATGTTAACTAAACACGATACCGGCTCTTTATGGTACTTCTATGATATACTTTCCCGAATAACGGTTTGATAGTTCTAGAAGTGAATTGGAAATTATTAGATTCCCATTTTTGGAAAAAATCCATCCTTCATCAGTAACTGACGACTTCAGTTTCATTCATCAACGTTTCAATCACTGATTGACTTCGACCAAGAAGAACAAAGAGTTCGCTAAACTAGTGAGACCAGATATTTAGCTGTTGGGATATGGATATAAAGGTTTTAACGCGATTTATATATTTCTGGAATGGTAATTTTGAAAAGAAAGCGTGGAAGTGTATTACCATTATTTTCTCATGACCACTGCATATTGATGGAGTAATAGATTTTCCAAAATTATAAGAATAATTTTAATCTTCATATAATTTCTCTAATTAAACTTTTGGATTATTTAAAGTCTAAGGAAAAGAAGAACATTCAAGCTTCTAGAATTAATGGAATCACAATCGTTATTTAAATGATTTTGGAAAGGTTTACCGCCTGAAAGAACTTTAGCCAAGAAGACTTCAAACCAATTGAAACTCAATTTTTTTCTAAAATTATACACCACACTTTTCATAACACCAAATCGCAATTTATTTTACACCAAAGTAAATGGGGGGGCCCATTTAATACCAAAAAATGGCCAAATGGGGTTGGTAATGCGAAAACATAGCCTATCCCTCTCAAATGTCGACCTCACCTTCTCGCGGTACCACCTGTTCACTGCGAACGGAGCTCTGACGACCGAGTAAAGGCGGTATAACCTTAGCATCCTCGAAGTGGAAACTCCTACGCCAATGCCCACCAAGAGGCGAAGCAGGCAGTCACCGGAACTAGGCTCGGATGCAGAAGGCTAATCACCTACTCATCTTAAACCCTCTGATTATCGAAACCGAAGTAAACGAAGTTAAGACTTTTTGTCAAATTATTTTTTACTTTTTTTTTCGTTTGAAGTATAAAAGTCTTTAAGCACAACCCCATAAAATATCCAAATCACTCGATCTTCTAATATCTTCCAGTTCCTATCGTAGTAATTTTATCTCAATTGATCTTAATATGAATATAGCCTTACTATGAATAGTGAAATCGATTCTAACGGGTTTGTTTCTATCTCGGAAATATAAAATTATCCCGCCAGGCAGATTTTTTATTTTTTATTTTTTTTTTTATCGCCATCTAGACTTTCAGTCTCAAAGTTCTTCTGGCACTAAGTAAAACTTAAGAAGTTCAGTGAGCTTTTCGCACTCAGCAAGGGTACATATCTCCTAATTGTTGGAATTTACAAAGTTTGGGCAAATTCCACAAGTTATTTTATAGAATGTGGAATAGAACCATCCCAACACTTACATGGTTGTCCCGCCTATGCGAAATCAGGTTTAAATAACTGGAGTTCCACATAATCAGACATTAAGATGAAGTGGGAAAGGTAATGAAATGCCAATATAGATTTGTAATTGATGATTAATTCGTTTATGATCCACTAACCAACCAGAGTTTCGAAAGACTCTAATCTTGCCTAGTATAATTTCGCCTAGTATAGCAAGTAAATCATTCTCCCATCTTTCGAAAGTCTAAAACGTCCAGCAAGAAACTAATACTAACTGAAATTAAAAACTCTCTAAAAACTGCATTCATTTTCGAACGACCTCAACCTACTGTTATGAGTTTTCTCCTTTCGAATAATTACTTTGCATGCCACAAATTCAGCAAAACCACTAACATGTGTAAATATTAGCAATATTTACATTTGGCTTTAAATACGCACATTTATTTCGAAAAACATATAAATGTGTACGTAAACAAAGCCACGAAATTCTCTAATATGCAGGTCAGGTCAGCTAAGGCAGCTAATACAGTTGCTATTCTCACAACTAAGCTAAATGCAAAGGAATTATTTATGTTGCTCGTACTTAGCATTTTGCAGCTGCTTGCTCTTTTCGCTTCGCAAATATTTCCGGCCCACATACTTTTCACAAATTCAGGTATTTATGTAAATACCGATGTATGTATGCATGTAATGGACAATCAAGCAAATTGCGTACAACCATTTGTGGCAGGCACAGCCAAACTGACAATGAGTGCTGACAAGCTGAAGGATTCATATGTTAAGTATATGCGAGATATGTTGCAACATATGTTGCATAAGTATATGTATATAAGGTGCACATGCAAACTAACTGCCAATCAGTCGAGGCACTCAGCTGGGCACTGAAGCCAACCAAGTAAAGGCAATCGGTTCAAGCTGCATAAGGCGCTCAGTTGAACTGTGTGTGTAAATGATCACCTGTTAGGGCTGGCAAATCCTGTTTGATGTCAAATTGTTTTGTGGTTTTACGCTTTGCTCCATTAGCTTAAGCTTTACTGAAGTACTTTTCAAGCATTATACGATAATGGTATTCCAATAGTACGTGTTGCAACAAGTTTTATGCAAAGTTGCATGCAACGATGGGTGGCATAAGCAGTTAATGGCAACGGAAATGGAGTACTTGTTGGAGGAAGTTGAGGAATTGATGTAGCAAATTGTGGAAGAAAGTACAATGTTTATTTGTAAAGGTAATATAAGGAGAGTATTATTAGCTATATAGACAATATTATTAAAAATTTCAATATTTTGTAGGCAATAATTATCATTAAAAATTGTATTCTCAAAAAAAATTTTTTTTTTCTTAAAATATAAACCACAATTTTTGATATAAATTGGACAATATTAGGAAGTCTTACACCTTATGGAGTCTGATATACTCAAAAATTAGAAATTAAGACTTATTAAGATTAGCCCCTCAAAGCCTTTATTTCAAGATATTTTTTTTTTAATAAATATTCAACTTCATATTACGAAGCCTCACTAATACTCTAAGCTCTCAATGAAAGCTCTTCATTAATGCATTTAATATATCTAATTCACTTAGAAATGTAAAGTCAAAGATATTCAATCCCTCAAGCAATTTGCAAAACTAATATGTATGTGCCTCGATAAGCTAAGCAAATTGATTTAATTTTATTGATTGATTAGCATTATGAAAATGCAATCAACTCATAGTCATACACATTAAAGCTCACAAGTATATAAGTCTTAATGCGCTCCTTTAGGTATTACGTTTCATACTAAAAGTCTGTTATACATATGTACATAGTTTTTAGAATGTTGGAGTAGTATATTTACATACACATGTAAAGGTGGAAATATTATTATTAGTTAATTTTGTGTTCAGTAGATATCTGGCATTATTTTAAGCTTAAAATCAACTCGAACTTTGCAATATACTTTAAAAAAGAACTTATACTCTATCCGCTTAAATATAATAATAAAGATTATTACAGGAAATTTACATACATACACAGGTGTGTTCAAAAATTAACGGGAATCTTAAAATTTCTCGGATTTGAAGAGCCCAATTGTCAAAATTTACCCTGAAGTACGATACAATTTTTATTAAATAATATCTTTTTCAAAAAACCAAAATTCCAGTTATTTTTGAACACATCTCTTATGTACATATTGTAGTATAATCCAGGTTTTTGGAAACTAATTTGTGGGATATATTCAATTTAAAAAACTTATATTTAAAAAAATATAACAAATTATTCAATTTTTGTCATAAGAGAAGACATAGTTATCTCCTTATATAAAATAAAAACATTACCAAAAATTGAAATTTTATTTATTTATTTATGCAACAATATAAGTAATATTTAAAGAAAAATAAATGTGACTCACCCTTTATATGAAAAACCAAACCTCAAAATATTTTAGAATCCGCTGCAAAAGGAATTGATCAATAATTAAAAAATTAATTAGTCTTTAATTTTAATTAACCTTGTATCAAAAAAACAAATACTACATATCGTCCCCTCAATATAACAATAGCGTATAATTTTTTTTTTTTGGGTTTTGCGAAAATCGAGTTTAAAGTTTTTGTCAAATCAGAAAACATGAACATGTAATTATACACCATTTTTTCCAATGACATTTTGACCCACTTTGTAGAGGTAGAATTTGACAAAATTTTGACCAGACATAGAATCAATGATGGAGATTCCAAATATGCAATAAAAAAATAATGGCGTATGAGCACATACGCTATTGTTATATTGAGGGGACGATATATGTATGTATGAATGTATGTAGTAGAGTCACACACCATTTTATTAGAGACAGTTAGAAACATTATAATTATATACAAAAATAAATATAACATACCTTTCTGCGTCAGTCAATTGAAGACTTTGCGTAGCGCATGACAGGAAGGCTTCCAAAAGCTTTTGCAAAATTTCCTTTTCGCGCAGTTCCGGGAACTACATAACTGTTCCGGTGCCAATTAGTTCCGTTTCCAGTTGAGACTTTCCATTCAATGAGAAAGAAGCTCATATAAGAGTAAGAGAGCGAAGAGAGAGCTCAAGAGCTTCTCTTATTTAAGTGCTGCCAAACACAGGAGATCATTTTATTTGATTGATGTAACATAAACGTATCATGTACGTATACATACATATTTAAACTATTGTGTATATGTATGTATTTTTTATGCTGTTATTTGGTTTCTTCTAGAACTTTCCGTAGTAACTTTTGTAAGCAACAGCGCGTCTAACACAGTCACTCACAAATATAAAATCATTGCTCATTACATTGTATATGAGATCGCTCTGCTTCTATTTATGTACACAACTATGTACAACGTATATGGTATACCATTTGCATAAATATGTATGATTGTGCAAGTGTAAAAAAAGGATGTACATATGTATTTAGATCCGAGTAGTAGTTAATTAAGAAAAGAAGCAGTTTCTAAAATATATAAAGGTACGTTGCCATTAACAAAATCAATATTTTTGTTAACAATTGCAATAGGTATTATGTATGTACGTAACTATATAGAAATATGCATATGTATGAATATGTAAAAGTATATAATAAAACAAAAATAAATAAATTTATCATATGTACATACATATGTATATGTATGAGAAAATTTATTATTATTTTCATTAAATTTTACATTTATTAATTAACAATTAAATACCACTGCCATAATATGTACAAATGTATGTATATGTAAAATATTAACCAACTCCCTTGTATATATCACAATTGTAACTATATCACTTTAACTCACCCTTTATGCATTACAATATCATTAAATTCTCGCGAGAACAGCAAATTACTCTTAAGTTTGACATGGCCATTTGCTTTGCATCTTCAGCCGCCAATTTGTCGAATTGCAAAACGTAGCAATTTTGCAGCGTCACAATTAGTCTTTTAAATGTTTATATTCATTCAACAATTACTGAATTTCACTACATTTAATCATTATTAACATTAACACACTTTAATTACATTTATTAAAAACAATTAACAGTTATTAATTAACAAAAGAAACCGATTTTGGTTAACCGCTGAAAATACACGACTTTAACACACGCCCGACGGAAAAGAACTGACTAAAATAGCAAAGCTTTCGATAATTCAATGTAACTAATTCCTTTTAGCTTTTTCCAGCATCTATTCTCCAGTTGTAGCGCGGACGACTACGTTTTCTTCTTTTAAGGGATATTCATCAGGAATTGGATGCTAACTATAAGTTTAGCATACTTTTACACGCTAGTTAGTGTATTCTATGAACTATGAGAAATAGCAATGACATTGCTTACACTAACACGCGAAAGTATGCTGCGCAGATAATTAGTATTCAATTTCTTCTGAATACATATTTTCAAGTGTCGCGAATTAAATGGTAGAAGCCTTTGCTGCATCTCATTGCAAGTGGATTGGAATGGCAGGAACCTTTTAATTACATTGTTCAATAATATATTGTTTAAATATTGTATAAGTTACCGCAGATTTTTGACAGTTGTGCTCACGTAAATGTCGTGCTTTTGCTGCGTTTAATTAGAAATTGACTTTTTGTGTGTTTTAAGTGTAAATTGTGTAATTGAAGAGTGTTTATTTTAATAACGTTTAAATGTAATAAAAATTAAAAAGTGTTTTGAGAATAAAATAGAATTATTTAACTAAATCTGAAAATAAAGAAATGTTCTTCGTTAGGTAGTTCAACAAAATGGTGGCTGCACTTGTCGAATAGAGCGGTCCGTGTAACAATTGCAAGTTGTTGGTTGTTCTAACGGCGATTGGATCTAATAAAGGGTGAGTCGAAATGGTATATCTAATAAATTTACATACATACTATATCTGTGTAGTAGAGACACACACCATATAATTAGAGACAATTAGGAATATTAATATTATATACCTGAATAAAATATAGCATACCTTTCTGCGCCTGTTAGTTGAAGACTTTCCTATGCGCATGACTGGAAGGTTTCTAAAAGCTTTTGCTAAATTTCCTTTTCCCGCAGTTCCAGGAGCTACTACACTGTTCCGGTGCCGACTAGTTCCGTTTCCAGTTGAGACTTTCGCATCCCGAGACTTTCCATTCAATGCTAAGGATGCTCTTAGAATAGTTAAAGAGCGAAGAGAGCTCAAGAGCTGCTCTTATTTAAATGTTGCCGAACACAGGAGATCATTTCATTCGTTTGATGTAACATAAACATATCATCTTCGTTTACATACATATTTAAACCATTACGAATATGTAAGTATGTTTTAAAGCTGTTATTTAGTTTCTTCTAGAACTTTCCGTAGTAACTTTTGTAAGCAACAGCGCGTCTAACACAACCACTCACATAAAATCATTGCTCATACAGTGTAAATGAAATGGCTCTGCTTCTCTTTATGAACAAAACCATGTACAACGTATGTATGTGGTATAGAGTTACCATTTGCATAAATTGTATGCAAGTGTAAATAAGAATGTACATACATATGTATTTAAATCCGAGTAGTAGTTAATGAAGAAAAGAAGCAGTTTCTAAAATATATAAAGGCGAGTTTTTCATTACCATAATCAATATTTTTGTTAACAATTGCAATAGAAATGGTATTATGTTTGTATGTATGTAAATATATAGAAATATGCATATGTATGAGTATGTAATAAATTAAATATATAAATTTTTCATATGTACATATAAATATATATATGAGAAAATTTATTATTACTTGCATTAAATTTTACTTTTATTAAGTAACAATTAATTAGCACTGTTTCTTTGCGTCATATACATAAGTATATACATACATATCCATATGTAATATATTAACTAACTCCTTTGTATGTTAAAAGTGTAACAAAAACTCTTGGACTCACCCTTTATGCATTACAATATCATTAAATTCTCGCGAGAACAGCAAATTACTCTTAAGTTTGACATGGCCATTTGCTTTGCATCTTCAGCCGCCATTTTGTCGAATTGCAAAACGAAGAAAATTTGCAGCACCACAATTAGCATTTTAAATGTTTATATTCATTCAAAAATTATTGAAATTCACTCCATTTAAACGTTATTTACATTAACACACTTTAATTACATTTATTAAAAGCAATTAACAGTTAATGATTAACAAAGGAAACCACATTTATTTAACCGCAGAAAAACACGACTTTAACACACGCCCGGCGGAAAAGAACTGACTAAAATAGCAAAGCTTCCGATAATTTAATGGAAGTAATTCCTTGTAGTTTTACCAGCATCCATTCTCCAGTTGTAGCGCGGACGTCCACCATTTCTACTGTCAAGGGATATTCATCAGGAATTAGATGCTAACTATTAGTTTAGCATACTTTTACACGGTAGTTAGTGTATTCTATGAACTATGAGAAATAGCAATGACATTGCTTACACTAACACGCGAAAGTATGCTGCGCAGATAATTAGTATTCAATTTCTTCTGAATACATATTTTCAAGTGTCGCGAATTAAATGGTAGAAGCCTTTGCTGCAACTCATTGCAAGTGGATTGGAATGGCAGGGACTTTTGAATTATATTGATCAATAATTTTTATATTGTGCAAGTCGCTGCAGTGTGTTGCCAATTGTGCTCGCGTAAATGTCGTGCTTTTGCTGCGTTTAATTAAAAATTGACTTTTTGTGTATTATTAAGTGTAAATTGTGTAATTGAAGAGTGTTTATTTTAATAACGTTTAAATGTAATAAAAATTAAAAAGTGTTTCGTGAATAAGGTATTAAATAATTAAATAACTAAATCTCAAAGTGAAAAAAAGTTCTTCGGTTGGTTATTCAGCAAAATGGAGGCTGCATATGCATAATGGAGAAAGAGCCGTGTTACATTTGAAGTTTTAGGGTGTTGTTACGATAATTGCAGGCAATAAAGGGTGAGTCGAAATGGAGTATCTTATAATATTAAAAAATGTTGGTCAATTTGTAGGTACATATGCATGTATATTTTTAAAATATGGTTACTTTTCTACTAAAATTTTTTAATGTTCGATTTATTGTATCAATAATTTTAAATTAAAATTTGCTATTTTTATCATCATATGCACCTAAATTTGCATGATAATACATTGAAACTTCTCTAACTCGAATCACCATAATCCACAAAAAAACTTCGAGTTAGAGAGACTTGGAGTTATAGAATTTTCAATAAAACATACAAGCCTATAAAATGTAGATTTATATTCAGTAAAAACATTTTTTTTTTGTATATTTGTTTGTTTCAGTTTGCTTTTGTTTGGCTCTTCACGTCAGTATCCCATGCCTTTGTTACATGATTTATGCAATCCATAAGTGTAATAATATATTTTTTGTTCACCTCTGTACGATATAGAGGGACTCTTCTAAAATTCTGCCTCGATAGTAAAATTTTAAATTTAGTTTTATGCCCTGGTACATTTGTGGATGAAATTTGTATGGAAGTTGCCTTCTATTGCCACTTCAAGAGTTCGAGTTATAGAAATTCGAGTTAGGGAAGGAAATTTGTATGAAATTTGGCTTCTAAACACTATTGCCAATTCAAGTGTTCGAGTTATGAAAGTTCCAAAGTGATAAATCTTAAGACAATATTTATGAGGTACACATGTATTTTTAATTACATTACATATTCACTTTTATTATTAAATTAATAATTTTAATGTAATAAGTGTTCCAAACCGTGCCCAATATATTATTCACAAAAGGCTTTTTATGGCTCACCCACTATTTCATGCAAATCCATTACTCTTTGACATACTGGTACTTATAGCTTTTGAAATCGAATGAAAACTGCTCTCATCTGTATTACATACTCTCTTTCAATTGAAAAAAGTCGTTCTAGCCAAGTGGAAACGGAACTGACTGGCACAGGAATAGATTGCGCAATTCTGTGGAGCTTGGAAATTTGCCAAAATTAAAGTGGGTTGTTTGTCAAGCTTTGTACACATGCGCAAAGAAATTATTGTATTAAAATGCAAATAAAAGTATGTTGCGTCAATTCATCATAAGGAAGATTTTATATTGAGTCAGATTATGTGGTAGATGTCTTTGCTATCGTAAATACACTAATTAGCATGTAAAAGTATGCTAAGCTAATAGTTAGCATATAATTCCTGATGAATATCCCATAATAGTAGAAAAGGTGTACGTCCTCACTGCAACTGGAGAATGGATGCTGGAAAAAGCTAAAAGGAATTACTTCCATTAAATTATCGGAAGCTTTGCTAAATTAGTCAGTTCTTTTCCGTCGGGCGTGTGTTAAAGTCGTGTTTTTTCAGCGGTTAACCAAAATCGGTTTCTTTGGTTAATAATTAACTGTTAATTGTTTTTAATAAGTGTAATTAAAGTGCGTTAATGATAAGAACGTTTAAATATAGTGAAATTCAATAATTTTTGAATGAATATAAACATTTAAAATGCTAATTGGGGTGCTGCAAATTTTCTCCGTTTTGCAATTCGACAAAATGGCGGCTGAAGATGCAAAGCAAATGGCCATGTCAAACTTAAGAGTAATTTGCTGTTCTCGCGAGAATTTAATGATATTGTAATGCACAAAGGGTGAGTTAAAGTGATATAGTCAAGTGAGTTGGTTAATATATTACCTATACATACATATGTACATATATGACTCCCATATGCAGTGGTATTTAATTGTTAATTAATAAAAGTAAAATTTGATGAAAATAATAATAAAGTTTCTCAGTTACTATGGAAAGTTCTAGAAGAAACTAAATAACAGCTTTAAAACATACTTACATATTCGTAATGGTTTAACTATGTATGTATACGTAGATAATACGTTTAAGTTAAATCAATGATCTCTTGGGTTTTTCTGCAATTAAATAAGAGCAGCTTTTAGCTCTCTCTTCGCTCTCTTACTCTTATATGAGCTTCTTTCTCATTGAATGGAAAGTCTCGGGATGCGAAAGTCTCAACTGGAAACGGAACTAGTCGGCACCGGAACAGTGTAGTAGTTCCTGGAACTGCGGGAAAAGGAAATTTAGCAAAAGCTTTTGGAAACCTTCCAGTCATGCGCATAGGAAAGTCTTCAACTAACAGGCGCAGAAAGGTATGCTATATTTTATTCAGGTATATAATATTAATATTCCTAATTGTCTCTAATTATATGGTGTGTGTCTCTACTACACAGATATAGTACGTATGTAAATTTATTAGATATACCATTTCGACTCACCCTTTATTAGATCCAATCGCCGTTAGAACAACCAACAACTTGCAATTGTTACACGGACCGCTCTATTCGACAAGTGCAGCCACCATTTTGTTGAACTACCTAACGAAGAACATTTCTTTATTTTCAGATTTAGTTAATTAATTCTATTTTATTCTCAAAACACTTTTTAATTTTTATTTCATTTAAACGTTATTAAAATAAACACTCTTCAATTACACAATTTACACTTAAAACACACAAAAAGTCAATTTCTAATTAACCGCAGCAAAAATACGACATTTACGCGAGCACAATTGGCAACACACTGCAGCGACTTGCACAATATAAAAATTATTGATCAATATAATTCAAAAGTCCCTGCCATTCCAATCCACTTGCAATGAGATGCAGCAAAGGCTTCTACCACTTAATTCGCGACACTTGAAAATATGCATTCAGAAGAAATTGAATACTAATTATCTGCGCAGCATACTTTCGCGTGTTAGTGTAAGCAATGTCATTGCTATTTCTCATAGTTCATAGAATACACTAACTAGCGTGTAAAAGTATGCTAGACTTATAGTTAGCATCCAATTCCTGATGAATATCCCTTAAAAGAAGAAAACGTAGTCGTCCGCGCTACAACTGGAGAATAGATGCTGGAAAAAGCTAAAAGGAATTAGTTACATTGAATTATCGAAAGCTTTGCTATTTTAGTCAGTTCTTTTCCGTCGGGCGTGTGTTAAAGTCGTGTATTTTCAGCGGTTAACCAAAATCGGTTTCTTTTGTTAATTAATAACTGTTAATTGTTTTTAATAAATGTAATTAAAGTGTGTTAATGTTAATAATGATTAAATGTAGTGAAATTCAGTAATTGTTGAATGAATATAAACATTTAAAAGACTAATTGTGACGCTGCAAAATTGCTACGTTTTGCAATTCGACAAATTGGCGGCTGAAGATGCAAAGCAAATGGCCATGTCAAACTTAAGAGTAATTTGCTGTTCTCGCGAGAATTTAATGATATTGTAATGCATAAAGGGTGAGTTAAAGTGATATAGTTACAATTGTGATATATACAAGGGAGTTGGTTAATATTTTACATATACATACATTTGTACATATATGACTCCCATATGCAGTGGTATTTAATTGTTAATTAATAAATGTAAAATTTAATGAAAATAATAATAAATTTTCTCATACATATACATATGTATGTACATATGATAAATTTATTTATTTTTGTTTTATTATATACTTTTACATATTCTTACATATGCATATTTCTATATAGTTACGTACATACATAATACCTATTGCAATTGTTAACAAAAATATTGATTTTGTTAATGGCAACGTACCTTTATATATTTTAGAAACTGCTTCTTTTCTTAATTAACTACTACTCGGATCTAAATACATATGTACATCCTTTTTTTACACTTGCACAATCATACATATTTATGCAAATGGTATACCATATACGTTGTACATAGTTGTGTACATAAATAGAAGCAGAGCGATCTCATATACAATGTAATGAGCAATGATTTTATATTTGTGAGTGACTGTGTTAGACGCGCTGTTGCTTACAAAAGTTACTACGGAAAGTTCTAGAAGAAACCAAATAACAGCATAAAAAATACATACATATACACAATAGTTTAAATATGTATGTATACGTACATGATACGTTTATGTTACATCAATCAAATAAAATGATCTCCTGTGTTTGGCAGCACTTAAATAAGAGAAGCTCTTGAGCTCTCTCTTCGCTCTCTTACTCTTATATGAGCTTCTTTCTCATTGAATGGAAAGTCTCAACTGGAAACGGAACTAATTGGCACCGGAACAGTTATTAGTTCCCGGAACTGCGCGAAAAGGAAATTTTGCAAAAGCTTTTGGAAGATTTCTAGTCATGCGCTAAGCAAAGCCCTCAACTAACTGGCGCAGAAAGGTATGCTATATAATTATTTAGATTTAATATTGGTAAATTTCTCTAATTAAATGGTATACATATGTATTTACTTGATACACATATTTGTATATTTTTCAAATACATATGTGGTAAGTGTTTTTTTTTTTGGAATAGTTAAAGTTTTTGGATAGAAAAAAATGCTTTTATTAAGATATATTTTTTTGAATTTTTAAGGGGTTACATGTCTTTCGTGGATTCAACAAATCTATTTTTTTTTTGTTTTTCAAATCTATCCGAATAATTGTTTCAGAGATACAGCCTTTGGAAGGTGTGCGCTCCAAGTCAAGTATTATTGTTACTCAAAACTTTAAACGCGTTTTTCTTGGAACCGTGTTTTCAAAGTCGGTTGTCAAATATTCTCGAAAACTACTCAACCGAACTTGTTGAAAATTTGCGCAGTTGTTCGAGATACAAAATTTACTCGTGCTTAAACGAAGGATTTTATTTTTATACAAATATTAAAAAAAAAATGTCAAGCAGATTTAACGGAATTTTTATTTTTCCGGAAAAATGTGTGCTAAAATTCCAATTTTTACTATTTTTGTCTTTCCATCGTTCAAGCACGAGTTTATGGTCTTACCTAAAACACTTATTTTTGTTTTTTTCATTTTGGACGATCCTGTCAGGAGTTATGCTGACAACACGGACGCACTTCTTTCCGAGGGGTCACCGGAAATGACGTCACAATGAAGGAGTTTTAACTTTTTTTTTGAAAAATTCAGAAATTATTCTTTAAATATCTATATATGTAAGACAAAAAAAAAATTGAATTAAATAAATAGTTTTTACAAAAAAAAAAAAAAACAATATTGACAATAGCCCTTTTTTAAACGACAAAACCCATGTAACCCCTAAATATAAGTTAAAAGTAGAAGAAAAAGAGAGAAATATTTGGAAAACGAGAAAAGTTCCAATTACAAGAGATATTTCAATTTTTCTCTTCTCTCAAATATTATAAAATGTAATAAATAACAAATAGTGAAATTAAATATACAAAATTAACTTTTCGGTTTGTCCATGATTTGTAGCATTTTTGCTAGCCATTCTTGGATGTAAAATATATACAGTTTACTTCAAAGAATATTTCATGATTAAATAGAAGAAAATTGTGATTGAATGAAATACTTATAATACAACCAAAGCAATAGCTTCAAAAATAAAAGTGGAAATTTCGCCAAAAGTCACACCTCTCTCAAATATCGACTTCTCCCGCACATAATGCCAATTTGGCTCTAGGTTAGTGGACGAAATTTCACAACATTCGTAATTAATATAATCAACTGACTGTCATAACAAAAACAAAAGCTTTTTATATTTTTTTATTATAACACAAAAAACTGTGCACTGAGCATGAAATTAAAAAAAAAAATCACACAATTACACCTATAATAACAAGCATTAACCCCAACTGACTTGATTGCATTTTGGCATTGTAAAATTAGAAACGCAAATATGCAAATGAGTCCCACCTGCGTGGTAACCCATTTCCTACACATATTTGCCACGAGAGTTGTTTGTTTTGTCATATTTGCACACAACTTGCAATATGTAGGTGAGTTTTTAATTTGAGAAATTACCTTTTAAATTGACATTTAAGTGTGACAATGATATACAAACGCTGACAGACACATATTTGCACACAAAGCGTTATTTTATGACAAAACAACATGAAGTGCTGCCACACTAATTAAAATAAATATTGTGTAAACACATACATTTACATTTCCTGTTATATGTATATATGTGTGTGTGCCCTCTCACTTATTTGATTGTGTTGAAAACTTTCGCTTTACACCCGCTAACAATTCCGTTTTATCCGCTTTTATAATTATGAAGTTTTATCATTGCACTTGTGTATGCGTGTGTGTATTTGTTTTTGTTTTTCCTTTTTATACTCTCGCAACAAAAGTTGCTAAAGAGAGTATTATAGTTTTGTTCACATAACGGTTGTTTGTAACACCCAAAACTAAACGAGTTAGATATCCATATTAATAACGGGTGATTTTTTTGAGGTTAGGATTTTCATGCATTAGTATTTGACAGATCACGTGGGATTTCAGACATGGTGTCAAAGAGAAAGATGCTCAGTATGCTTTGACATTTCATCATGAATAGACTTACTAACGAGCAACACTTGCAAATCATTGAATTTTATTACCAAAATCAGTGTTCGGTTCGAAATGTGTTTCGCGCTTTACGTCCGATTTATGGTCTACATAATCGACCAAGTGAGCAAACAATTAATGCGATTGTGACCAAGTTTCGCACTCAGTTTACTTTATTGGACATTAAACCAACCACACGAATGCGTACAGTGCGTACAGAAGAGAATATTGCGTCTGTTTCTGAGAGTGTGGCTGAAGACCGTGAAATGTCGATTCGTCGCCGTTCGCAGCAATTGGGTTTGTGTTATTCGACCACATGGAAGATTTTACGCAAAGATCTTGGTGTAAAACCGTATAAAATACAGCTCGTGCAAGAACTGAAGCCGAACGATCTGCCACAACGTCGAATTTTCAGTGAATGGGCCCTAGAAAAGTTGGCAGAAAATCCGCTTTTTTATCGACAAATTTTGTTCAGCGATGAGGCTCATTTCTGGTTGAATGGCTACGTAAATAAGCAAAATTGCCGCATTTGGGGTGAAGAGCAACCAGAAGCCGTTCAAGAACTGCCCATGCATCCCGAAAAATGCACTGTTTGGTGTGGTTTGTACGCTGGTGGAATCATTGGACCGTATTTTTTCAAAGATGCTGTTGGACGCAACGTTACGGTGAATGGCGATCGCTATCGTTCGATGCTAACAAACTTTTTGTTGCCAAAAATGGAAGAACTGAACTTGTTTGACATGTGGTTTCAACAAGATGGCGCTACATGCCACACAGCTCGCGATTCTATGGCCATTTTGAGGGAAAACTTCGGAGAACAATTCATCTCAAGAAATGGACCCGTAAGTTGGCCACCAAGATCATGCGATTTAACGCCTTTAGACTATTTTTTGTGGGGCTACGTCAAGTCTAAAGTCTACAGAAATAAGCCAGCAACTATTCCAGCTTTGGAAGACAACATTTCCGAAGAAATTCGGGCTATTCCGGCCGAAATGCTCGAAAAAGTTGCCCAAAATTGGACTTTCCGAATGGATCACCTAAGACGCAGCCGCGGTCAACATTTAAATGAAATTATCTTCAAAAAGTAAATGTCATGAACCAATCTAACGTTTCAAATAAAGAACCGATGAGAGATGCAAATTTTATGCGTTTTTTTTTTTTTAAAAGTTATCAAGCTCTTAAAAAATCACCCTTTAATAACCATAAATGACTGATTGAATGACCTATATTGGTGGTAAAAAAATAAATCGATAATCTTAATGCGACAATTTAGAATTTCGGTCCAAGAGAGTTGACACAGCTACAAACCAGAATGACGTAGTCAATTATCCCAAACTATTTAAAATTGCCTGAACTATCAACACCCACTTTGCAATTAAAATTAGTGTAAGTTGTCATAATGTCAAGCCAAGATTGGACCAACTTAATTTAATGTATACCTTGCCATAAAAACGTGTGGCCGGGTCTGCTAGTAGGGTTATATATACCAAAGTGATCAGGGTGAAGAGTGGAGTTCAAATCCGAATGTCTGTCTGTCCGTCCGTCCGTCCGTCCGTCCGTCCGTCTGTGCAAGCTGTAACTTGAGTAAAAATTAAGATATCTTGATGAAACTTGGCACACTTATTTCTTGGCACCATAGGAAGGTTGCTTTCGAAAATGAGCAAAATCGGACCACTGCCACTAATCCATAAATAAAGCTATGGAAATAAAATTTGGTATGAAGGATCGCACTATTAAGGGGCATATTTAGCTGTAATTTTTTTGGGGAAGTGGACGTGGCCCCGCCTCCTACACCTACTACCTACTTTTTGTACATATCTCGCAAACCAATAGAGCTATATAAACCAGACTTTCTGCAGTCGTTTTTTTTAGCCACTTCCTAATGCAGTCCAAAAATGAAAGAAATCGGATCATAACCACGCCCACCTCCCATACAAAAGTTAGGTTGTAAAGTACTAAAAGTGGGTTAACTCATTAACGAAAAACGTCAGAAACACTAAATTTCACATAAGAAATGGCAGATGAAAGATGCACTCAGATTTTTTTTACAAAATGGAAAATGGGCGTGGCGTCGCCCACTTATGGGTCAAAAACCATATCTCAGGAACTACTCGACCGATTTCAATGAAACTTTGTAAATTGGCGAAATCGCTTCACAACCACGCCTACTTCCTATATACCAGAACTTTGAAGACTCTCTGAATCGCTTACTTTACAATATATAAAGTAAGTACTATTGAAGATACCGGTGCAGAACTTTGCACAAATACTGTGTTAATAATAGTCTTAATATAAATAAAGTTAAATAAATAAATTGCGAGAGTATAAAATGTTCGGTTACACCCGAACTTAGCCCTTCCTTACTTGTTTTACTTTCATTTTTGCTTTGCTGTCTGTCGGTTGATGGCAGTTAATTTGTTTTGTTGACTCAGCCATACGTGTAATGAAAGCTACAAAATGGCGGTAAAACACATATATACATTTATATATATATGCGTACTCCTATATATGTACATATACATACTTACATAGATACTCCCAGTTAGCATATGAATGTCAAAGTGTTTGCTTTTTACATAATTTTTTTTTCAGATTTTTTCACCCACATTCCCTCAGGAAGTGCTTGCTTTTCATCCTCCCCACTCCGCTCCGCTTTAAAGTTATGAAGTGCAAAGTGCTGTGCTGCCAAATGTCTGTAAGTTTTTTTTCAAATTATTATTATTTATATTTTTTATAAACACACACATATCTATCCATTGCACTGTTTTTATGTTTTGCCTTTTTGCTTATATTGTTTGTCTATAACTGTAAGCATATCCTGTATATGTATATATATGGTAGATTTGTATGTGTATGAAAGCCTGTAGAAATGCCGCGTTTACCCTTATAATTAGTAGCCTTATAATTATCCACTTCACTTTTGTCTATTTCCATTTTCCCGTTTTTCGCACTCCATAAATATGCAAATTGACGCGCTCCAGTTGTAAAGGAGTCAGTTATGCTCTGATTGCCACAAAGTGTTGGCAAATGGTTTTTGTAATTTTTTTTACTTTAATGTTTCTGCTGCTAGTGGTTACAAATTCTTTAAAAATTATAAAAAAATATTAACCAAATTCGATTTATTAAATATTGGAAATTTATAAATAAACGAATATGAAAAGAAGGCTTAGATATTAATCTAAAAAGAATAGCTGAACTCAGCTATCTCAGATTAATATCTAAGCGCTAATCAGTTTAATAATAACTTTGTATAAATATATAAAAAAACGATGTGTTCTAACGACTTGACCGAGTTGCTCCGGTCGTTTGTAGTGTGTATCTTGATATCATCCGTCAATTGGAAGCCACTGAGTTTTAGGACACTTTATTGGGGAAAATATTTAAGCAAAAATAAATTGTTGACTTCTTTGCATTTTGTAATCCAGCTGGTTGGCTGAAAAATTTTCAACTTTTTAAATGAAAATATATTATTTTTCCCAAATTGGTTTTTATTATTCAAAAAACTCATAGTTGGCAATGAGGGCAATACAGCGATTATGCGATCTTTCTTTGTGGAATAATTATGGCCAAATAAATTTCCACCTGGACGTTTCCTTCTTCAATGTTGGTAAATTTCTTTCCAGCTAATATTCACTGAAGATCTGATATTACAGCTAATATTCACAGAAGATTTGAAAACAGTAAAAAATCGAAGCAATTCGAAGCCAAATTTATAAACTTGTTCGATGACTAATTCAATATTCAAATGAACAAATTTTCCAACAAATTGTTTGATTAAGACAACAGCACTCCATTTAACCCAGAACTTCGAACAAACTCAGGGTTTTTACTCAATTTCATATTAAAAACCCCTCAATATTTGCAGCTGAAAGTCCAGTTCTTTTTTTTTAATCGCGGAAAATTTTGTGTTTTTTAACCAAGTGAGATATTGTTAGCCTATACTCTTGTTTATTATAATCAATACTCTTGCTAATAAACGTGTAACTTTTGTACTGTGTCGCTGCTTAGAACTGAGAGCATATCTACATTTAATAACTACCCTACAGGCAAGAACAGTGACTGCTTTTAAAGATATAATATTACGGTCATTTCTCTCTCAACTTCATATAAAGGGTGATTTTTTAAGAGCTTGATAACTTTAAAAAAAAAAAAAACGCATAAAATTTGCATCTCTCATCGGTTCTTTATTTGAAACGTTAGATTGGTTCATGACATTTACTTTTTGAAGATAATTTCATTTAAATGTTGACCGCGGCTGCGTCTTAGGTGATCCATTCGGAAAGTCCAATTTTGGGCAACTTTTTCGAGCATTTCGGCCGGAATAGCCCGAATTTCTTCGGAAATGTTGTCTTCCAAAGCTGGAATAGTTGCTGGCTTATTTCTGTAGACTTTAGACTTGACGTAGCCCCACAAAAAATAGTCTAAAGGCGTTAAATCGCATGATCTTGGTGGCCAACTTACGGGTCCATTTCTTGAGATGAATTGTTCTCCGAAGTTTTCCCTCAAAATGGCCATAGAATCGCGAGCTGTGTGGCATGTAGCGCCATCTTGTTGAAACCACATGTCAAACAAGTTCAGTTCTTCCATTTTTGGCAACAAAAAGTTTGTTAGCATCGAACGATAGCGATCGCCATTCACCGTAACGTTGCGTCCAACAGCATCTTTGAAAAAATACGGTCCAATGATTCCACCAGCGTACAAACCACACCAAACAGTGCATTTTTCGGGATGCATGGGCAGTTCTTGAACGGCTTCTGGTTGCTCTTCACCCCAAATGCGGCAATTTTGCTTATTTACGTAGCCATTCAACCAGAAATGAGCCTCATCGCTGAACAAAATTTGTCGATAAAAAAGCGGATTTTCTGCCAACTTTTCTAGGGCCCATTCACTGAAAATTCGACGTTGTGGCAGATCGTTCGGCTTCAGTTCTTGCACGAGCTGTATTTTATACGGTTTTACACCAAGATCTTTGCGTAAAATCTTCCATGTGGTCGAATAACACAAACCCAATTGCTGCGAACGGCGACGAATCGACATTTCACGGTCTTCAGCCACACTCTCAGAAACAGACGCAATATTCTCTTCTGTACGCACTGTACGCATTCGTGTGGTTGGTTTAATGTCCAATAAAGTAAACTGAGTGCGAAACTTGGTCACAATCGCATTAATTGTTTGCTCACTTGGTCGATTATGTAGACCATAAATCGGACGTAAAGCGCGAAACACATTTCGAACCGAACACTGATTTTGGTAATAAAATTCAATGATTTGCAAGTGTTGCTCGTTAGTAAGTCTATTCATGATGAAATGTCAAAGCATACTGAGCATCTTTCTCTTTGACACCATGTCTGAAATCCCACGTGATCTGTCAAATACTAATGCATGAAAATCCTAACCTCAAAAAAATCACCCGTTATTAGGTTGGCAAATATCTCCCTTCCGCCCTTTGTCAACTGGACCGCTTGAAGCAGGCGATCGACCAGAAGCGTCCACAATTGGCCAACAGGAAGGGTGTAGTGTTCCACCAGGACAACGCCAGACCACACACTTTGTTGATGACTCATCAGAAGCTACGGGAGCTCGGATGAGAGGTTTTATCACATCCACCATATAGCCCTGTTCATAGCGAACGAACGAAAGAGGAAAGTGGATGTCCGAGCTCTGCGCAAATAAGTAGGGGGGCTTCTACGAGGGGGTATTATGAAGTTGCCGTCTAGATGGAAACAAATTATCGAACGAAACGGCGCATATTTGAACAAAATCCGATCACGTAACACTTTTTATAAAGCATTGAATAAAGAGCAAAAAAGCGGAAGTTAGATATTTGCCAATCTAATATAACTAATAGGATCTTCCACATCAAACAAGCACTTTAGATCTTCTTTATTAGTAGAAGATATGGTATCACCGAGAACTAAAGACACATTTGTATTCTAGTACAAATACGCTTCATCGACATCGCTGTCTTAAATTTATTAATATTCTATCATCTGGTTAATAATAAGCGCATTACTTTGAATCGGATGCTTTGAGAAGACATATAGAAATTCCCAGTAGAGTAGATTAAAAAAATATATTATTTTTTATAACATCTTGTTTTTGTATAGAATATCGTATTGTCTATATATATATATATCTAGACTAATATATTTTAATATTATTTCTACATAGTCGACCTAATCTCGACAAATTTCACCGAGTATTTGCTTCTAACTGTTCGGTTTGCTTATCAGGCAGAACATTGACTTGACATATCCTCAAAAATCTGTCGCATGGAGTGAAATTGTATGCCTTAACGGTGGCTGATTTACTTATATAGTCGGGTTATCACGTTTCTCCGGATAAAGTGATGGTTTGAGGTGTTAATATGGCTTTTAGTATCATGCTCTTCGAACTATTTAGTACAAAGGTGATTAGAATCGACTAGTTTCTCTTTAGAGGGGAAAACGTAGGAATAATTGTCATCTAGACCATCTAACGAAAAGCCCAAGACACAAGGCAGGGTTGGACCATGGGACAAGGGATGTTAGATGAGTCGTCACCATTCACGGTAATATTGACTTCATTTTCATGAAAACCATTTTTTATTGCGAAAATTTTCGAATTCAAATAATGTTTTCAATAACTATTTTTTGGAAGCATACTAAACGGCCATCAAACAATTTCGGAAGCAATTCCCGATCACGTGACTTCCCACCGAAATTACACACTCTGAAATACGGGAAATACATTAATGGACGCATGTAAATATTTGTTTGACTTAATTGGACGCTATAAAATGGCAAATGTGGCATGGAAATAAAAATATAGCACTCTACATACGTTCTTCTGGCTCTTCTACTCCTCCTCGTGCTTTTTACAATTTAACAAAACTTTATAGTGTTCTTGCGAATATATTTTTATTTACGCGCCGCAGCCACGAAGCACGTGTTGCCAGCCAATTGGAGCATGGCAGGAGGACAGTTTATGAGCTGTGCCCAAATGGTAAACTTTACGACCGACAGTAATGCAGCTGAAAAGTCAAAAACTCCAACAACAAACTCAGGAGAGTACGTTGCTACAAAATGAAAGATAGGCAAAGCGCGACGCCGAAAGGGTTTACGAATCTGTAGTTATGCTTACGAATGTGGCAAAATAACGGTAATAATAATATTGAAAATACAAAATTGAGGAATTGCTGGAGAAGCGCGCAGCACTTTCGTTTATTGAAAAATTCACGTCGAGCGGTAAAAGCCGAAATGCTGAGTGTAAGGTTTGAGGTTTGAGGGGCAGAAAGCAAATATTCTCGCGAAAGTATAATATTACATAAGTATTGACGATGTTATTGAGATGTACAGCATCATAAAAAATGATAATAACATGAGAAATAAAAACAACAATTCCAAGGACAGGTGACTAACCAATAGGCTGAGTGGTGAGGCTGTTAGATCCATATGTTGTAAAAGAGCGGCCAAGTTGGTGAGCAAATAAATATTTATTTGTGTGCAAATGCCGAACTTGCTGCCGAGAAACGATGAAACGAGCGGCTTATAAGAAGAAGAAGATTCTGGAATCAGCGAAAGGATTGAAGTGGCAAGGTAGAAGGTATGAGTAAGCCAGGTGGATGCGCATATACAGATACTATAAGTCTCATAGAACGCTATGGCGCAAACATTACCACCACTCTTCTGCCGCCGTGAGTGTGAGTGGGCTCCCAAAGCCAACGCAAATGGGCGATGACATAACCGTCGCGTGTGTTGCAACAACGGCAGGCGCTAGGCATTAAAGTCGGGCACACAAATCCTTTCAATGACAGGTAATGGCGCCCACACAACAACAAGTGTCTTCTGAGTTTTGCAATAAAATCTGCACTCTTACCAGTGCTAATCACGTGGCTTTTGTTGCTTTGGCGGCCAGGTGTATGCAACATATACAGTTTTTATAGCAACATTACAACTACAATAATGCAATATGTATTATATATATATAATACCAGGTACTTTTACTTTACCCTTTATTATAACCACCAACACTCGTTCGTCGTATCTTAAGGGGTTTTACGGCCTTAGCAGGCATTTAACGACTGGAATTTTGTGCTCATCGTAGTGGCCGCGTATTGTTCAAGGATTTAGGACACGGATATACATATGTGTTTTGTATAGCGCGGTTTGGCCGTGGGAGCGCAGAGGTTGTTTTTTTTTGGCTTTTTTTATTACAGCCCATCAGCTTAAGGATTATCAAATTGTTTTTTTTTTTTCTTCACGTTTTGATACTCAAAGTAAGTCAATGGCAACATAAATATGGTAAAATTTATTAGACACCAATGTTATTGCGACATTTCAATCAGCCGGTGGCTTAGTTAGGAAATGTGTTTTTTTTAACATTAGTACAAAAGTTGCTCAATAGTCGAATGTCTTTAATCTGCAAGAAAATAAATGAGAGTCAGATTCTCAGAATATTCAGCATCTAGATTGTAATTGGACCGAATATATTGACAAACATCACATCTGGATATAGAACTAATCTAAGACTCATCTGACTAGCTTCAAAAAGCCGATTTACGTACTTTGATTAGGAAAACAACAAATTAATTAAAGTTTTGATCTCCCAAATAATGAATATTGTGGAAAAACGAAGTTCTAAAGAAACTCTTAGAAGATTAGAGTGTATTCTTAGAAGAGAAGGTGTATTCAGACCAGCTCTGTTAATTCGTTAGTCTTTAGTCAGTAGCTTTGTATGTGTATTTTGTTTTTGTAAAATTAACAAAGTACCAAGTAACGAAGTAAAAGTATGACAAGCGTGGTAAGAGAATTATCATGTTCATGGGGCTACCGTGTTTGTCAAGTGCCGTTAGTTTGGAGGAGATTTTGTGGACTCTCATATATTCAAGGACATTATTGGTTGGAGTTTACTCTTTGATGAAAATGATTTTGTTTTCAGTGTAGGCTTCTTTAGCGTCAATTACAGCCGAAAGACTTTGAGACATGCTGACTACCAAATTCAGAAAAAGTGATTCTGTTATGTTTTCCCAGGTGTGCTTCAATTTATTCAAAATGTCTCTTTATTGGGATGACAAGAATAACCGTCGAGCTAGTCATTTAAATATTGCTATAAATACTTAATAAGATTTATGTCTGAGGTTTGGGCAGGCCATAGTAGGCACTCTGTTGATTTTTGATCGAAACATTCTTCCTAACCCAACTTATATGTTTCGGCTCATTATCCTGCTGGTATATAAGGTATCTTCAAGGTCCATTTTTTGTGCTGAGAGCTCTAGATTTGTACTCAGCATCACTCCGTAGGACTCTCCCGTCATTTGCCTTCGATTAATACCATATTTGATAGACCATTGTAGCTACAGCAACCCCAAACTAAACTATTTTCCTATTTAAATAGCAAATATTGCCACGGTATACATACTTCTGTTGTGTGTAAATCTTCACTCTGCAAGCCGAAACAAAAGCTAACGGTTAATATCATATCATTATTATTTGGTAGCTTATAGTATCTACGAATAGTATGTGCAATCTTTTTTTTCGCTGAACTCTTGGAAGAAATATTCAAATAATAGGAAAAAATGTGGTGAGGTATCCATAATTTTGTCTGATACTGTATATGATCTGATGAGATATATTTGGATTGTTTAAATGATCAATGATGAGTATGTCTGGGGATGTTACTTCGATGCCCCTTCATTAAAATTGTCAAATCCGCGAAGGAATTGTTAAAACCCTAAGGAGTTTGACAACCCAAACACTAATTTCCAACAAATTATTAATTTCTCTTGAAAAATTTCACAAGTAGACATTATCAGGCAATTTTTTATCATATTATACTGAGTCAAAAAAAAAAGGTCCGAAGTCCTCTAAAGTCTAACAATCTTAACCAACTCTTCCTATCCCTAAGCTCAAAAATAGAAAAAGGCCTCAACGTATTTCGTTTTTTATAGCATGATAATGACTGCAACTGTATGTATTATTCTCGAATCATACGGACCAAAAATTACCACAACCGCCTATTGATTGATCCCACACACAACTACACCGAACAACCCATTGTGTTGCTGATCACTTTACATAACATTAAAAGCGACTCACTCATACCGCACAAGAGGCTGACATACTTTCTTTCTTCCTTCCTTCTGATTTTTTTTCTTTCTGTTGCTTTGACAATTGGCAAATCAATTCACTTTCTGTAAAACTGTCAAAGATAACAATTTAATCCTTTTTACGCAATGAAGCATGTCATTCGTGGGCTGACATATACGAGTAACGAGTCTATTTACATGTATCTGTGCTTGTATGTGTGTGTGTGTATATGTGTGAGTGAATACGCTTGCTATTATTTCCTTTTTTGCGGCGAAATTGAACTGTCAAGTATGTCAAACAAACAAACGGATATTTGCTATTTACACAAACATATGTTTTTTAAATATATTTGTAGCAGTAGCTTGTGTAGGGTGGTCCATAAGGTGGAAAATTTCGGAAAATTCAAAATAGTAAAAAAAAATATTGAAAAGAGTTTGCACAATTTTTGGAACACGATTTCACTCGAGTATCTGTCTCATATGTTTTGCAGTAAAGCTAACTGTTTTTTAAGGCATTGGTCATGGCTTTCTGCTATACATATACATCGCGAATGGAATGCTCGTTGATATTGATGTAGTTCCAACAGCAGGAAATTATTGGGTGAATAATTCTGAGGAATAGTGCGAAATTCATAGTTTTTGGTCCATTCCGATTATTTAGACCCGACTGTAGTGGAAACGATAATAAATGTTTGTGTCGAACTTTGAAGTCACTTGTGTAGAAGTGGGAGTTTCAGCTTCGGTATAGAAAATGAAGATTATTGAGCCGATTCGTGCCTTGGTTGTTGAATTTAACCTCCAAATAAGAAATTTTGGCATGAGTCTTATAAAATTGAAGGTCATTCTGCTGAAATCGACGATCCATAAGTCCTTATATTCAGTTTCCTCCGACCCGAAATTGTCTATTATGACTCTAAGCCTCTTCGTTGACCGGAATGCTCTCTTCACAAGTTTTTTTTTTTCAGAAAAAATCATATATAGGCAATGTTGAAAGTGAATTTTATAAAAAATACATATGAGCCACCCTGTATAATTATATAGCCACTTGTTGTCTGCGCCATCAGCCTTGTTTGTGGCTCATTGTCTGCCTCATTTAAATAATGAGACTCAATTTGTGTGCGAAAAAGACATATTTTATTTTCTATTTTTTATTCTCTGATTTTTTTTATATTTTTTTATACAAAAATGCAATGTATGTCTGTAGATTCGCCTACAAAAACAAGAGCAATTGACAATTGCCAAATGGCATACGCATGGTTGGCAGTGTTTGCACAAGCAATCGCATGGATGTATATGTATACATATCTATAAATACAAATGTTTGCGTATTCTTCAAGCTACAGAATGTCTGTCTGAAGCCTTGAAGAACACACACACACTCTGCCAGCAACACTTTCGGCATTTCCGGTAAGACTTAGAAAACGCTATTCCTTGCCAACACATGCGTGTGCCAGCTGAGCAATAACTTGGCAAGAAGGCATGTAGTAACAACAAAAATACTAAATTTCCAACAACTACAACAACAACTGTAGTTTATTTTATTTTTTACACCATATATTTACTTTGTTTACATTCATTCAATTTGGCAATTGTTGCTGTGAAATAAATTCGCAATAATGGCAAAGAGATTTCACATCACTTTTTTCCGGCATCAGACACATACCCACACTCTTTCTTACATACCTACAGCTCCTGCCTGCCTGCTGCTTTGCTCTTACACTCTGGTGCTGCCAGCTTTGACACTTGTTGTGCCCACAGCGTGTCTTCGCAAGCACTCGCTCTGTGCGTGTCTGCTCACATCCTTTTTCTCACACACACAGCTTATTGGTCTCACATATGTTTACCAACACTTTGGCCCACTTGGCTGCTGTCATTCAATTGACACAAATGATAAACATGTGCCAATTGATGCAATCATTTTGTAACTCCCTTCGTAACACCCATTCGGTCGCCTACTTTGCCACCGAGTTTTCTACGACTTCAACTCAGCTCCGCCCTTCTCTTCTTTGCTACTCGCCTGCCAGCTAGCTGACTTTTTTGTTGCCATTCTTTAGAAATCTGCGGGATAGGAAGCAGGAAAGGCGTAAAAATAGTTAGTGGATAAAAGAAAATGCGTGTGTGTGCGCTCAAATCTATGGGTGTCACACACTTCTTGGCAGCGCCGGAATTTCCGACACATATACGACACGCATACGAATTTGAAGGCGGATTAAAATTGTTGCTTTGCTGATGAGCTCAGTTTCAAGCTGATGGTATTGTAACGGTGCTTATTTTTTGCTAACCTTAGCATTATAATTTCCCACACATATGTAGATATGTTACTGTTATTTTGTCGTTGCTGATTGCGGTCAAGGCTGACAAAAAAGGGGTCATTTAATCAACTGCAAATTAATGGGTGGCCAAGTTGTGATTTACAATTTTGATTTTGTTTGTCGTCCACCCGTCATTGCTGTGTCTGGGATTTCCCTGTGTCAGCAAAATTGAAGAAAGTATCAATCTAGCATTGTAAGTTGTTAACTTTAGCATAACTTTGGGCAAAAAGTCGCTTGTTCTTCAACAGCTGAAATAATTTCCAGACAATTCAACTATTTGAAATGGTTTGGCATGTGTCATTTAGAGATTTCTTGATAATGTTAAATATGTACCTATTGTAGTAGCAAACATAACGGATTGATGTAACAATTTTTTTCTAGAAAAGGGTTAGAGAAACAGAGATCATTTCCACAAGCAAAGTAAATTCAAACGAACTGACAGAAAATGTGATTGAATCAAAGCTCGAATACTAGGAAATTTCTGTTAATAACTCTACTATGATTTCGACAAATAAATTTGTTAAGATAATATATTCATCCAATATATTTTGCATAAACCAATATTTTCACTATCTGAGAACTTAGATAAAATATATAAAAATCTTGTTAATTTTGGTTATCGGAAAGATTGATATCCCTATCGATCAATTTGATCTAGGTTCCGTTTTGATACTTTCGCTAATACACGAGTCAACTATTGTAGGAATTAAAACGGTATTCCATGGTACGATATCCAAATTTTATTGGAGTCGGCACATTAGTTGGTGATACAGTTTTAGTACATTTTAACTATATTGTTTCATGATGATGAATTCACCTATTCACCTCTCTCATTTTTCACTCCTTCTACTTATTATGGTAACGATCGGTGCTCTGAAATTTAATTGGTTACTGCCGTTTTTGGATACCCCATTTTGTACGAGGGGTGGAGATTCTTTAACCTTCTAAGAATTAAGAAAAATATATGTTTCGAAACAAAAACACAAAATTTTATAGAAGAAATTACAGAGGAAAGCTGCCCTTAAGATTTTTTTAAATGAAAAATGGGCGTGGCGTCGCCCACTTATGTGTCAGTAACTATATCTCAGAAACTACTCGACCGATTGCAATGAAATTCGGTACAAAATATTTTCTTGACACCCTGATGACACGGATGAAAATCCTAGTTTTCCTCCACGCCTACTTCCTATATAATACAATTTTGAATTCCATGTGGTTCACTTAAAAATATATACATTAGGAACCAATGAAGATAGCATAATAAAACTTTACACAAATTCTGTTTTTGATTTGGATATCGAATATGAAGAACTTAGTGCCTAAGGGTAATTTTTCAACGAAAATATCAGAACTTCTCTCAGATATTTTAACTTGAATCAAAGGCAGTATTTTTCATCTAATTGTGTGTCTCTGTGCCGAAAATGGTTAAAATCGTGTCATAAAAGTACAGTTTGCTTTATTCCGCATATATCGGTCGATAAACCTCCCATCCGAGCTGCCGTAGCTTCTGACGAGTCATCAACGAAGTGTGTGATCTGCCGTTGACCTGGTGGAACACTACACCCTTCCTGTTGGCCAATTCTGGGCGCTTCTGGTCGATAGCTTGCTTCAAGCGGTCGAGTTTTACGTATAGATGGTAGAATTAAGCGTCTGTCCATATGGGAGCAGCTCATAGTGGATACGGCTTGGCCACTGTTTGGGACGATTCACCGGCCTTCGACCATCAACGTTTTCACTTGATATTGTCGTATGTGATCTATTTTTCGTCGCCAGTCACCATCCGCTTCAAAATGGGTCGAGTTCGTTCGTTCCGTTTCAACAGCATATCGCAGGCGTTGATTCCGTCCAGAAGGGTTTTTTGCGTCAAATCATGCGGCACCCAAACATCAAGCTTTTTTGTGTATCCAGCTTTCTGAAGATCACCGAAAAATAAAAACATCTTCCTTCCTCCTTTCCGCTAGGAAAGAGTTAATTTATCTAGCCGATCTCAAGTTTTGTTTGTGGTTGATTATAAGCCTGGAGCTGGATCTGGATCTGGATGTGTCTCTAGTTTCACTTCTTATACCAATTGTTTCACTTGTGTATACTTTTAACTACAAACGGTTTGAGGAAGCTGTTCTTTCTTGGAGAAATTTTGTTGGGGGGATCTGCTTTGAATATAATAAAAAGCAATCATCAGGGTCTTCATGTTGGGAGGAGGAGGCTGCAACATCTTCGCATATAATATTATTTTTATATCGAGAAGCAGAACATATAATATTCTTAAATACTGCGGGAACCTTTTACATAAATTTGAAAGCTAGAATTATCACGAGTTCCGGACAGATCATCGGTCAGTATTGGGAACCATAGCAACATTAACATTATTTTGGCTTCAAAAACCGAAAAATCGTTCTTCCACTGAGGAACACTTTGCCATCCAAACAGCTCCCTCGAAAATCGGATCGCAATATCAACTAGACAGGATTTCCTAATATTAGCCATGGGAGTGGACTTAACGGAATATCAAAGAGCTAGTGGAAAATGGTGTCCGAATATAAATATAATATTCCCACAGCTTTTATTCTCTAGTATATTATCCAACACCCGTTAAAGTCCACTTAATTGCAACACCCCGTAATAAACTCTCGAATGTCTTCCCAAAAAATAGTTAAAATTCAAAACACAACCAGCAACCGTTAGTCTTTAAATGCAAACACACTAAAAAGTATATGTATGTCTTAAATTGAAATTCAAATGAGTTCACGGATTTTTTGGTCGATGTCAATGGACTTACAAATGCTTTTGGTACAACCGGCCACAACGTAACGCGCCTGAGGGCAAGCTTTTATGTTGCTGCGTCTGAGACATTCTCTGCGTATTTTCATAAATCTGTCGGTTAATAATATGCTGCTTTTATTTTATTACATAACCATTGTTGTTGTTGTTGTTGCTTCTTGTGGCACCCTTCCATAACCATACACATACATACATAAATATATACATATATATAGGAAATTATTCTGGAGAACCCTTTTCTTATGCCACTCCTGCACCGGCGATATTATCACCAAAGCCTTGTGTAATCCCTTTTTGCCACTTGCCACCAAACAAGCAATACCGTTATACTGCGTATGTAGTATTTTGTTGCAAGCAACTGTTGCTGTGTGCCACCACATTTACTCCCTCAGGTAATTTTGCAAATCTTTTTATTTATGTCAATGCGCATTTTGTGCGCTCATAATGTGGTTGTTGGTGTTTTATTTTGCACCCTTGCTTGCTTTCTTTTTGGGGTAATTCTTTGCTTTTTTTGTCGTCATACAAAAACAATATCATAGCCAAATGAGCTGTAGTTCGACTGAGTAGAGGGGCGGTTGACAGAAGTCAACATGTGATTACGCGCTCTTCTCCTTATCTTTATTCTTCTTCCTCTTCCTTGACTTCAACCCACCACTAAATCCCACTAATAATGCGGTTTGTTGCAAGCACATCAAACAAATATCGAAATAAGTTGCAAAGTCCACGGCCATCAGTGAATGAGGCTGCAAATGATTTTACTATGAAGCTCAAAAGACTAAGGTGAAAGGGTTCACCGCATTTCGTATGCGTTATCGTCTTTAGCCTCATCATCCAATTCACATTGCCGTTGTCCTTTTCGTTGTTTATAAGTTCATAAAAGTCAACGAGCCGCATCGTGCGCACACACGAAGGCACACTCAAAGTGTCTTCAGCTCGCAGTGCATAAAAAATCCGCACATTATCCTCTGCTTTGCCAAATACTCTCAGAAAATATATACAAACATATGTGTAAGAAAATCCCACATAAGCGCATCCGCAGCTCAAGGAGTTCAAGGCGACGCGTGAAGTGTGTTACATATCTAAGTTTCAACCCCCCCTTAAATTCTCTTCAACATCTTCATTACACTTTTATCCCTCTACCTTTTGCACTTTCTTTTCTTCCACACACTCGAGTATTTTTATCGTTCAGCGAGTGCATAAAAGAATTTGTAGCAAATTCAATTTTCCCCGAATATACTCTGACATTTGTTTTTTACAACAACAGTGTCTACAACATATGATATTGCAAGGTGTTGGTATGGCATGCCATAATGTGTAATTGAAAACCTACACTCTATAGTACTCGAGGGAGGATAAGCGTGGGGCACCAGGCATAAGCTTTGTGGATTTAGTGAGAGTACGCTCCAAAAATTAGTGTTTATAAAGGTTTGCGATGCAGTGTTGTTAACAATTATTTTAATTATTATACATGACATTTGGTTGATGTGTTATAACTACTTGTTATGGTTTATCGATACTTCATAGTTTTTTTCGATAAGAATCTGTATAAGAATAAAATATCGGATCATAAATTAATCTTGAAAACTATTTCAAGGGTGTTACAATTTATATTATGTTCATCATATCCACTTTTCTCTAAATGAACTTCTTCTTAATTGCATGCCTTTTCAAGACAAGTACCTGGTATTATTCTACATTTATATGTATCCAGAGTATTACTCAATCTCTATCAATGGTCTCGACCGCAATACATTCCATTATACCACCCTTCCTTATATACGTTCTTAATAGCGTTTTTAGACAGGAGCTAATTGCTCAATTAACCGGCCTCTGCTCGGTTAAAACGCTTATTAAGATCGATGAACCATACAAAATAAAAATCTAGATAAACTTTTGATTGAATTTTAATCGACATGAAAATCAAATGCAACTCTACGGTCGATGTCGTTGCTAAAAAATATTAATCAGCTGATGAAACTTACCAACTCCTTATGAAAATCAAAAACAACAAGAAAGGAAAGGCTAAGTTCGGGTGTAACCGAACATTTTACACTCTCGCAATTTATTTATTTAACTTAATTAATATTATATAATACACAATTTGACCCACATATTCGTGATATATATTGTATAAAGTCCATTGAAAGTTGGAAACCCTAATATTAGGTTAAAAGCCCCGAGGTCCTCATGTCGATGTATGGGGCCTTGAAAACCTATGGTCCGATTTCGGCGATTTTTGAAATGCGGCTGCAACACTATAAATACAGTATTTGTGCAAAGTTCTGCACCGATATCTTCACTAGTGCTTACTTTATATATTGTAAAGTAAACGATTCAGATTGCCTTCAAAGTTCTGATATATAGGAAGTAGGCGTAGTTGTGAAGCGATTTGGCCTATTTTCATTGGGATGTAATGAAACTATTACAAACCAAGTTTCATTGAAATCGCTCGAGTAGTTCCTGTGATATGGTTTTTGACCCATAAGTGGGCGGCGCCACGGCCATTTTCCATTTTGTAAAAAAATTTAAGTGCAGCTTGCATCTGTCATTTTTTATGTGGAATTTAGTGTTTCTGACGTTTTTCGTTAGTGAGTTAACCCACTTTTAGTAATTTTCAACCTAACCTTTGTATGGGAGGTGGGCGTGGTTATTATCCGATTTCAACTATTTTCATGGTGTGTGGTGGGGTACGTAAGAGAATCGACTGCAGAAAGTTTGGTTTATATATGTAGCTTTATTGGTTTGCGAGATATATACAAATAACCGATTTGGGGGCGGGGCCGCCCACTTCCCCAAAAAAATTACATCCAAATATGCCCCTTCCTAGTGCGATCCTTTATTCCAAATTTTACTGTTATAACTTTATTTATGGCGTAGTTATGACACTTTATGTGTTTTTGGTTTTCGCCATTTTGTGGGCGTGGCAGTGGACCGATTTAGCTCCCCTCTCGAAAGCAACCCTCTCATGGTCCCAAGGAAAATGTGTTCCAAGTTTCATTAAGATATCTCAATTTTTACTCAAGTTATCGCTTGCACGGACGGACGGACAGACGGACCGACAGACATCCGGATTTCAACTCCACTCGTCATCATGATCATTTATATATATGTAACCCCATATCTAACTCTTTTATTTCTTGGTGACACAAACAACCGTTATGTGAACAAAACTATAATACTCTGTGTAACAGGTTGCGAGAGTATAAAAATGTATATCAGTTAATCGGTTATCGATTAACCGGCAGTGGAAGAGGCAAAAAAGGGTTTCTCAATAAAAATTTTGATTGATCAATTAATTTGTTGTCTAAAAACGCTACAACTCTTTTTTTTAGTAGGCTACTATAGTTCGAAACTTCAACTATTCCTAATTCCTAAATATTGGCTCAAGAAGTCAATAAAATGGACATTTGTATCGTCTAAAGCATCCGACGAACTTCAATTACAGATTCTCAATATGTTTTTCCTTGATAAAGAGACAAAGTTAATTGCCGTGGCGAGTTCTTTTAGATGATATATCCAATAAATTATATTATTATGACTTAGTACTCGTAAACAAATAGATAAGAGATTATTCAACCTTTTTGGGAACGAATTTTTTTCGGATTTCTGACTGTTGTCTCTACATATACCATATATAAAGTGATAAAGGGGGTTACTCATCAAGAATACTCACTATAAATTTGATTTTATTGCCTGTGATTAAGTCAAGCGCTTTATTATATTTGACTAGTTGTTGTTGTGTTGATAAGAAAATAGCGGGGAGCTTCAGCAAATTTTTATTAAGTGCTTGAAATGTTTGTTGTTGTATTTGTATGTTGCTTATGAGTTTAATAGATTCAGTGAAAGCGCAAATAATTATATGTTTTTGTTAATGAAATTTATTAATCTTGCATTTGATATAGTAATTAAAACATAATTGATTAATAGGTTGGAATATATTTAATCTTATTATAATAAATAAATACATATGTTAGATGTTGATAGATCAGAAAATATTATTTTTTGTATTATTGCACTGCTTGGAAATCCATTTGATACCTAAAAGTTCATAATAGGCTCAGTTATGAGAGATTTTGAATTAGTTAAATACCAAAACCCGTGAAATCGTTATTTAAAAAGTACAAGTACCAAGTTATAGGCAAATTTCACCCGTTTATAGTATGGCACTTTGAGGCACTGTGTTCCATCTAGGAACTTTAGGAGCATATATTTATACAGTGGAACTTCCTTTACTCGAAGTTCTCCATAACTGGAACTCTTGAATTGGCAATTGAAGTCAAATTTCACACAAATCTCCTTCCATAAATCGAACTTTTCGACCAGGGCATAATTCAAAATTTAAAATTTTACTATCGAGGCACAATTTTAAAAGAGTCCCTCTAAATCGTATGGAGGAGAATAAAATATGACATTACTGTAATGGATTTCATAAATTATATAACAAAAGCATGGGATACATACGTCAAGGCCCAAACAATAGAGAAGTACAACAAACAAATTTACAGAATACACGATTAAAACTGTGTATAAATCAAAATTTTACGCGTTTTGAAGAGTTTATGTTTTATTGAAAATTTCTATAACTCGAAATCTCTCTAACTCGAAATTTTTTTGTGGATTATGGTGATTCGAATTAGAGTCGTTCCACTGTATATATATATATATATATATAGGTATATAGTATTCCACTTCCAAATTTTAAGAGTAGACTGATATCTCATATTCGACATATCTATTACGCGGTTATCAAAAGGTATGCAAATCTAAAGAATGATTCATTTCGAGGTTCCTTATTTTTTTAAAGAAAAAAAATAAAGAAAATCCAAATTTAATGCGAAATTTTTATTATCATTCAAAGGACCTGCTTTGGCATTTATTTTTTAAAGATTATCTCTTTCAAATGTTGGCCGCGGCTACGTCTCAGATGGTCCATCCGTGGAGTCCAATTTTCGATGACTTATTCGAGCATTTCGACTAGTAACTGGACTCACGTCATGTTTTGCTCCGCGTGATCTGTCAAAAAAGGATTATTGAAAAAAGTACCTCTAACCTAAATATTAAGTATGAAATTTGGTTAGGAAGGATCACTTGGTTTGAGAGAAAAGAAATTTCGCTGAAATGTAGATGATTTCAGATCCATAATTCAAGTATCGAATGGAACCTCTAACACTTCTAGGATTTTTGAAACCGTTATGTTAGTTTTAAAGCTTGATGACTGTTCTCTAAACATTCGTTATGATCTTATTCAGGGAGCAATTACTGTATGGTGATTCACTCTTTTATGATGTAGGTATAAAGAGCTGTCCAAGAGTTAAAGTATGTTTCAAAGATCCAACAAAATGCAATAGATATGACTACCAAAAATAAGAGGTAGTGGCATTGTACCCTCTCCAGTAGAGCTTCTTCTGTAGTACTTCTCTGTTGATACCCATCAGATTGAATTGATTTCGTCCTTCAGCTCCTTCTGGCGTATAGATTCACAGACCAACTTAATATATTCGCAGACTACATTACCACTACTATGCCACATTACGAACCCAATAAAAACAAATATTCTTAAATTTCCTTTAATTTATTTGCGCCTCAATCATCACTTGAATCTACAGAAACTTAATACTAAAATAAGCAAAGTCAATTTACAACACACCAATACTCGCCCGCCCGCATCTATTGTTTCACGACGCATGCATCACCATATCCTGCTCCGTCTCGGCCGAAATCGCCGCACGCTTCAGCACACGCATCTTCGAGTAAACGATATCCCAGTCAACGAAGCCGCCAACAATGTGACGCACATTTCGTTCGGTGTCATCGTAGCCGGTGCGACCGTGTAGCATGCGTAAATTGTTGAAGGACAACACGTCGCCCGGTACCGTTTTAAAGGTGACCGATTGCTCGTGAGCCATGCGTACGAATGTGGCATTCGCCTCATACCAAGGCACCACCTTATCGACATCGATGCTGAAGTGGCTGTCACGTTGTGGAACGCTGTGATTGATGCGTGTATATTTGCCATCGGCATCCAAGCTACAACAACAACAACAAGAACAATAAAAGTCAATAAGAGGAGAATCATATAAGTCGGCGCAAAGAAACTGTGAAGTTGATGTAGATTTAAAGGAAGAACGGTTGTTATGCAATTATGGTAATTGGCGCGTAACTCAAGCCAGGACTCGCAAACGCGGATCAGCGTAGATTCATTGGCAATGAGTTATTGTCTGCTTGACTTACTTAATAACTGGCGCGCGCCACATATTATGGAAAGACTTATCGGCATCCATGCCGATGTCACACCAATTGACAAGTGTCTGTGAGAGCGTTTCAAAATGCGCCGGATGATTGACACGCAGCTGATCGGCGATGTTAAAGGCATCCACCAACTGATTCCAGCCGCCTTTGGAGCGCGATTGTTCGAGCGTGTGCAAAAGCGTCACGCTGGGTTTGTACTCATAGTAGGGCAGATCGGTGTGCAGCGGCAGCGGTTCGGAGAGGTAGGAGTAATTTTTAGCGCCAGGGCGTGAACGCACGCTAAATTCTTCGCTGCAAGAGAGAAAATTAGGCGTGGAGTCACAGAAATCTTTTTTTTTTTTGAGTAGTTTTATATAGCAAAGAGACTTACCCATAAGTAGTCTTGCGTATGAACCCGATTCGATTGGCCAATGACTTCACCACGCCGATGTCCAGCGGTGAGTTCTGAAGCATAGCGATGCCGTGTACAGCTACGGTCTCTAGCCATTCCATGAGTACTATTGAGGACAGAAATGATTTTAATTTATTTTATATAGCCCATATCTTCAGAATTGTTGTCTTGGTTTCTAACAACATATAAATATAAACAATTGTGGTCCCGGAAAAGTCTTTACTTCATTAATTATTTTTAATTATCGAAGTAATCGGCCTAAAACCAATTAAATTGCAATTGAATTCAGTTTTTCCAGTTTTAGCTTTAGTATGGTAAGAATCATTAGGCTAGGGATTAGTGAAAAATGAAATTATCTTATCTCAATTGTGAGATCCTTGGAAGTTGAGGATTAGAAACATTTTTTTGAGAAAGCTCTGGCAAAAGTTGTGCGTTAAAAGCTTTAAAAGCTTTCATGAAGTTCAAGACAGAGCATCCGGGCCTTTTGAGGAATTAAATATTGGATGGATATTGCGCTAAATTTTCTAATAAAGTAGGCCTTATATAAAATTATTGCAAAAGCTTATCTCTTGAAATACCAAATCTGAGCTTTGGAGCTTTTACAATAAATTGAGAAAAAAAAATCAAAATTTTTCAGATTTCGTTTTGGTAAAAAACCGGTCTGTAATTTTAGTTCGAACGTTCACAGAAACTCTTCAAGGTTTTTCCTACAAACAATTTCAATGTATAACTTAATCGATACTAAAAAATATATTTCGTCACTTCTTCGTATGAATTCCAAATAACATCACCATTTCACTACACTCACCTGCATCACTGCGCATCACATCCCAATAATCAAATTTTTTTAATAAATTGTTAAAATCATCCTTGCCCCAATGTTTCGACGCCGGACGATACCACTCACTTAAGTATTCCTCACGATTTTTAGGCGAAAAGTCACGATCTTTTAACCAGCTTAGTGCAAAACTCGAGCGATGTTCATCGGTCCACAGAATATTCACTAACTGACGTGATTCGTCCACCTGGCAAATGGTGAAAAAATATTTTTTATAGGTATCTCTCAATATTTGCTATAACACTAAGCACTAACCGTTATGTCTCGCACTTTCACTTTTGTATCAAAATTATTCCAACGCAGCGGTTTGCGACTCAACGAATCACGATGAAAACACTCTCCACACTGACAATTGTCACGCAGCCAAATGCCGGGGAAAATCATGGAATTCGGCTGCTGTGCGTGCTCCTTGATCAGCAACATTTGATCCTCGGCGCGCACTGTGGCGCTAATGTGCCGTAAGAGTGCGCCTTGTTGCAGCGCTCGTGCGCTCTTGAGTAGATTGCGCCAGCAGCGTCGCGTTAGTGTGGACATCCTTGATCGAATTTACTTTTATTTTTTAATTTGTTTAAAAATTCAAAATGTTGGGTGTGTCCACTAAGCGCTGTCCTCTTAATTGAAATGGAAGCTCAACTAAAGCGTTGGGCGCTTTTAAATCATCTCATAATGCAGCAAAGTTCATGCTTTGTCTAGTCAGTGAAATTTGTCGATTCAGTCATTCAGCGTTTTTATTGCAATTCCAACTAAATAGTTGAACAGCAAATACAATTTTACTGCTCTCATTCAACTCAGCACACTGACTATTTGTATTTTTTTCTGACAAATAAACAATTGTTTGCTGATAAGTTGCGCGATAAGCCTGAATATTGTTTTGAAATGTCGCGTGTCGGCTAATTTTTAAAACAAACAATTAAAATTTTTGATTGATTTATTATCAATTAAATCACAATTTGCAACTAATTTATAATTCAATCGAATAATTTGGGCATAATTAGATTAATAAGCTTACATTATATTTATAAATCTACAAATTGAACAAATTTTATATGACCCTCTCCCAAAAAAAAAATAACCAGAACTGAATTTTTGATTATTTTTTAAATTTAGTTTTTATTATTATTGTTTATGTCCTCTTCATCTCTTTACGTCACATTATTTCATTGTTGCTAACTAAGCTGAAGGCTTGGCTTTAAGCACGTTTACCCTGAGTTACTCACCCTTTTTGCTATCTCGACTAGCCGCCATATAATTCGCACGCTTTTGTAGTATAAAAGATCAGCTCATATTTTTTACCACTCTGCAAAGACCACGTCGCCTATGAGATTACACAAACAACAATAATAAATGACAACAAATTATTTTGAGATAAGCATACAAATTTGTTTACGAGTGTATATTCGTACTGGTAGTGTAAATGCATCTAAGTATTTATATGCCGACTCATTGTAGACAATGTGAGAAGAAAGTACAGCCAGTCAATATTGCAATAAATATTACGAAAATTGTTTGGTTTTCAAATATTATCATAATACGAAATTTTATTTTAGGCAAACATTAACTTAAGCCAGTAAAATACAGCTTAATGTGTGTAGAGCCGGATGTTATATGCCGTCGGAACATGATAAAAGAGAGCTAAACAAAATATATGTAGACATTAGTACCGAGAATCGTATGTAGTGTTAGGTTGTATTGATCTCTCTCTTTAGCATTACACTCTACTCACAAAAGTGGTCATTTTTATTACTAATTATCAGTTGTTCCTCAACTCCGTAAGAATTAAGATTACCAGATCAATGCAGCAATATTCAGACAGAGAAAACTGCCATTACGATTTTATAGGACGGCTCCTTTTAAGGAAATAAATATTCACCCTAATTGTGGAACCTATGCTGACACTGAGTTTACTAACTATCCGTTCGAAACGAGTTGACATTTGATTGATCTCACCCTAGATTCCAATTTTTGATAAAGTTCGTATGAGTGCAAAATTTTGGAAAATAGTAAAACTGATAAGCTTGCCAAACAGCCTCTTTATTATACTATGACCCTAGTCTGTGGGGCTTTTCCAGTGGTCTTACGGACTTTTCTTGACTAATTCGATCTCGTTTAAGACTAACGACAGTACTAACCCTACTAGTGACGTTTTTCTGATCCAAGGTGAATCGTAAGATACTCTTAGGTTTTAGTCGTCCTCTCTAGTCGAAGTCGTAGATATAGGGTTATATATATCAAAACAAGTAAGGAAGGACTAAGTTCGGGTGTAACGGAACATTTTATACTCTCGCAATTTATTTATTTAACTTATTTAATATTATATATTACACAATATGTCCCACATATTCGTCATATATAT
Organism: Zeugodacus cucurbitae; assembly: GCF_028554725.1. NCBI lineage: Eukaryota > Metazoa > Arthropoda > Insecta > Diptera > Tephritidae > Zeugodacus > Zeugodacus cucurbitae. The sequence goes on from NC_071671.1 coordinate 56,587,860, forward strand.
TGTATAAAGTCAACTGAAAATTGGAAACCCTAATATTAGGTTAGGAGCACCGAGGTCCTCATGTTCTATATATGGGGCCTTGAATACCTATGGTCCGATTTTGGCGATTTTTAGAATGGGGTTGCCACACTATAAACATAGTATTTGTGCAAAGTTCTGCACCGATATCTTCACTAGTTCTTACTTTATATATTGTAAAGTAAACGATTCAGATCGTCTTCAAAGTTCTGGTATATAGAAAGTAAGCGTGGTTGTGAAGCGATTTGGCCAATTTTCACAACATATCATTGGGAAACTATTACAAACCAAGTTTCATTGAAATCGGTATATAACACTTTCTTGACGCGCTGATGACACGGGTGTAATATGGGCGAAATCGGTTCACAACTACGCCTACTTCTCATATAACTCAATTTTGAATCCTTCTGATTCTTTCACTTTAGAATGTATACATAAGGAACAGATAAAGATAGCGAAATAAAACTTTACACAAATACTATATTTGAGCTGTGACATCACTTGAGGAAAAATTTTCAAAATCGGACCATGACTTTTCAAGGCCCCTGATATCGAACATGAAGAACTCAGTGCGTAAGGATAATTTTTCACCGAAAATATAGATAAATCTTAAAATAAATTGCGAGAGTATAAAATGTTCGGTTGCACCCGAACTTAGCTTTTCCTTACTTGTTAATTCTTAAAGTTATGGAGCCCAAATCTGGGGTAGGGTATGGAGACCTGAAGATATCTTTCATTATTACTGAAGAAAAGACAGATGGAGCAAAATATGTGGAAGAGTTTTCTAATACACGGGGAGTCAAATTTCAGATGCCTGTGATTCATTTCAGATAGAAGTAGAGATGTATTTAGTATACACACATATATGAGACTCAAACGTTATATTTTTCGAGAACTAAAATTCAACAGCAGTTGTGAAAAGGCGGATCTAAATCAGCTATTCAACTGGTTTATTCTGAATTTTCAATATTGATTAAAAACAAAATCCGTTAATAATTAATAAATACCGTTATAATAAAACATTGCAAAATTAATAAAAAAATTTATACAGATACTAAGAATCTGCCTATGAAAAATTTCGTAGCAATCACACTCCATTACACTTGAATGCAATATTGTCTCGCAAGTTGAAATTGAAATGAATGGGCAGCAGAGAAGTAATCACTGCAACACGAGCCTGTGTGTACTGCTACTATTGTGTTGCACTGTTGCTATTTTGTCTGCTGTTGTGCTTTATTGCTATTATTGTATTGTTATTTTTTTTTTTTGTTTCATTGCTCCTTACAATTTTTTTCCTACACACTGCTCAATCAGCATTTAACAAATTGCAAAATGTGCAAATATTTTACAAACAACAACAACAAGGATTGTTGCATCAACTGCAAATCGTAACAAATGCATGCTGCATGTTGCATTTATAGACAAATGTTGCATGCAACAATAGCCATGAGAGCGTTTGAGTCGCCAAAGTGTGCGTATGTGTGTGCGAAGTGGCATGTAGACGAGAAATTAAAAATGCAAAATTAATTTTTGCAATCGCAATCGATTTTGCATAATTGTCTGCGAACAGACACTCACACTCATGCAGAGATTCATATATGTATGTACGTATATACCGTTGCATGCTCATATCATATTTGAAACTATCAAAGAAACGTGTACTCATGCTTTTTACTATGCGATACAGTGATGGGCAGTGAAATGGAGTAAGCTTTAGTGCCGGACTACTTTTCTTACTGATTTCAGTATAGTTACTACCTAATTATCGATTTCCATTCTTACTTTCTGTGTATGTATGTTCTGCGCATGACGGAGCCAGTTGAGGGATTTCAATCTTGGCCAGATCATCATCCACGTCGGCAGCCATGTACCCCTATACTGTATATGAATAGTATATTTTACGCGTTGGCATGTTTTCTTCTTCTTCATACAGCTCGTTATGCCAACGAATCCGGTACCCACATACGCCTACGCGTAACGGGCCTTAAATCCTTCGGAGAACTTTTCTCTCGAATTGCTCATCTTTGTTGGTCATCGGCCATGCACCATAAAACAGGACGGGTATGATGAGTGACTTATAAAGCGTTACTTTGGTTTTGCGAGAGAGGGCTCTGCTTTTCGATTGGCTGCTGAGTCCCTGATAGCACCTGTTGTACGGTTAAGATGTGCAGCGCGAACTATCTTCTCAAACATTAGGTTAAAATTAAATCCCTCGATAAGGGGTCGCCTTATTTGAAACCTCGTTTGGTATCGAACGGCTCGGAGAGGTACTTCCCTACTTTGACGAAGCTGGTTCTGCCGCTTAACCTCATTTTATAAAGCCTTATAAGTTTTGTGAGTAACCCAAATTTAGACATTGTGACGTAGAGGCGATCCCTTTTTGTGCTATCGAAAGCAGTTTTGAATTTCACAAGAAGATGATGCGTGTCGATCTGTTGGGTTTTTTCCAGGAGTTGGCGTATGGTGAATATCTGATTGATTTACCAGGTCGAAAGCCTGATGAGGTCAAATCGGTTTGTAGACGAAGAGCTTCAGAACTACATATTATGGCCAAATTTTTATCGTTAGTTAGAGACTGGACACAACTCATGTGGTTATAGTTAGTAATCCGTTCAGTTTTTCGCTTTTTAATCTGTAATCTGATATGCTTTTCAAATCCTAAGAACACAAGAACTTGACAGTTAAGCATAGAAGGGGCTTTCGGGGCTTTTGTAGCCCCGAGTCAAGCTTTTAAGTGACCATCCGAACCAGAAAGATTCAATAGTAGAACTCAAAGTGCTAGTAGTATCACATGAACTAGTCGTAATAACTTTTAACATCACTCTTAAGTTATGTGACCTAACCGTTCTTTTATATACATAATTTAAAGCCAGAGAAAAAATGTCGGTCTTATTACTGCGGCCAACACTGTATATTAATATGACATTGTTGTCATATATCTACAAATCTACGCTTATGAGCATATTAATTGCGCCTCATCGTCACTCACTCATTCACAATAGTATTCCAACAATCGCTCATTTTGTTGTTGATAATTACACTGTTGCGCTGTTGATAGAAATACTCCAACTACAAATTTGTTGCATACATTTAGGCGTATTACTTGCATTGTATTCAGATTTAGCATGAGTTTTTGGTTGCATTCACCAACACTGCAGCGAAGTACCTTCATTTTTACTTCCCAAGGATAAATTTGCCCTAAGGATAGATACCCTGTCAATGATAATCTCGCCCACTCGTGAGCTCTGCTTCTAACTCAACAGCGCAGTGCCATTGATTCTACAGCGAAATCAATGCTTTTCACTCTCTCATTGTATTGTTGCGAAGAGTGTGTGAGTGTGTGTAGATGTGTCGAAGAGAAAGGTGCAGGCGCTTGCCACCCAGCAAGTGTTCAATGCAAGTGTTGTTAACTGTAAATGATTGTGTTGGTCATGAATGCCGTTGGAAATATTAATATTTCGCCCTTTTAATTTTAAGTCACCGATTGAGTACTTCAACAGATAAGTATGTGCTTATGTGTGTGTGTAGTTGCACTGCGTTCCATCAATACGGGTATTGCTTTGTATTTTTAAGCTTTTTTGACTACGAACACTCACATTTGCATCTCCGAAAAGGCATTATCAAAGCAATTCACGCCTCAGTGGCATCAATAGCAGAGCATAAGAGCTTTTAAAGAATGCAATTTATGGCCCAAAAAGCCTTTGCAAATGATTTCTTACAAATAATAATCACAAACACAGAGGAGATTCTACAATTTGCACACATTTTTCATTATTTCATTCTGACAACTAAATAATTGTTTCTCATCGCATTTGTTGTATCTTTGCTGTTCTCAGAGGCATTAAGCTGGAAACGCCATTTATCGGCATTTTAATCGTTTCACCATAAACTAAGAGTAATAATTCTTTCCTCATACTAAAAACTCGTAGCTCGGACTTTAATAATTTTTTTCTCTCTACAAATATTTTAAACTCCCAAAACTCATTGAGAAAGAACTATTTAACAGTTTTCATCACACGTCTATTTCACATTTGCTATCTGACATTTAACATTTAACATCTGACGTCTATTTGACAGTTGTCATCTGCCATTTCTCTGACATTTGACATCTATCATTTCTCATCTGACGTTAATCTGACATTTGCTATCTGACGTATATTTGACATTAGCTATCTGACGTCAATTTGACATTTGCCATCTGATCTCTATTTGAGAGTTCCTATCTGACATTTGACATCTGACGTCTATTTGACATTTGCCATCTGTCATTTCTCATCTGACGGCAATTTGACATTTGCCATCTGATCTCTATTTGAGAGTTCCCATCTGATATTTCTCTGACATTTGACATCTGACGTCTATTTGACATTTGGTATCTATCATATCTCATCTGACGTCTATTTGACATTTATCAACTGACGTCTATCTGACATTTGACATCTGACTTCTATTTGACATTTACTATCTATCATTTCTCATCTGACGTCTATCTGACATTTGACATTTGCTATATATCATTTCTCATCTGATGTCAATTTGACATTTGCTATATATCATTTCTCTTCTTACGTTAATTTGACATTTGGCATTTGACGTCTATTTGACAGTTGTCATCTGACAACGTCATTTGACATCTATCTGACATTTGACATTTACCGTCAATGGGACTATGCCATATGCTCATATTCAGATAACATAACATCACTTATTGCTGTAGATGTTATATCAACCAGTAAACGCTGCTTTAAACTTTGACAGTTGCGTTAACTGCTTAAGTCATTGCGCACGACCAACAGGGCACTGTAATAAGATTATGTAATGCGTAATTAGGCTGGCCACAAGCAAACATAGCAGCCGAATCCAAAGCAAATCCAATCGTCCGTCCGTGAAACCACTGAAGCGCGGTCGCTGAGGCTTGGGCGCGCTACCACAAACATCGCGTAGAGGACAACAACAATACCAACAATATTTATCCGTAGCGGTAAATGACGACAATAATAACAACGGCAACGGAAGCGGAAATGGCTGTGGAATATGCCCAAAGCAGCTAGAGTCGTCTTGAGGGTTGTCGACGCCCAACGTCGGGTGTGTTGTAAAGCGGAAGACAGGTGAAAATTGGCAAACTAAACGCGCGTTAAATTCACGGCCAAGCATTCTATTTATGCAATGAGTGGTCTAGCGCCGCTTATTGTTGCTATTGTTGGAAGCAAATGTCAAGATTACTCATTTAAAAGTCACGAGTCCAAAATGGTGGTGGTCGTTGCCTCTTTGGTTAAAGAAATGCAAGAGTTCCTTAACACGAATAAATTTAACAACTGGAGTTTTCCTCTTAACGGAAATGCAATGCCAATTTGCGAAGCTGCTGCTGAAGTGGTCGTTCTTGTGCCAATGCCATTTCATAGCAGCAATGCCATGGCTTTAAGTAGACGCTAACAAGCGACACCATTAAATGACGGTCCGACAGCCACAATAGCATTTCCGCCTAATTACGTGTTCACCTCATTTCTACTTGAGCTCATTTGACTACACATACACACTGGCACTGACATCCCTTGTGAGACTATACAGGGTATATCAGATGGTTGCATTTATTTCACAGAGAGTTTCACCAAATTAATATGTACTTAAGACTAAATATTGAAGATCTCGTAGTTTTTGAAGTTACTTCGTTGAGTATGGCAACGTGTGGTCCCATATATAAACAGTAGCTCATTATCAGCAAAATACCCCCTCGTAGAAGCCCCCCTCCTTATTTGTGAAGAACTCGAACAGGCACCACCTGGCGTTGTCCTAGTGGAACACTACACCCTTCCTGTTAGTCAATTCTGGACGCTTCTGGTCGATCGTCTGCTTCAAGCGGTCCAGTTTTTCACAGTAGATGGTAGAATTAAGCGTCTGGCCATATGGGAGCAGCTCATAGAGGATAATTCCTTTCCAATTCCACCAAAAACACAGCAAAACCTTCGACCGGCCCCAAAACACCATTAATCTCACAGAACGATTCTCTAGCGGATTTGCCTTTAACGGAGGGAAACTTTAAAATAGCGCGAATTTCGGCGTTAGTGAACTACATGTTTACACGTCTATAACTGTTGAACGCAATATCCAAACTACTCATACATAGCGTCGTTTTGTAGGTTATATCAAGACCTTTCAAAGATGTATAGTACAAAATACAAAAAGGTGGAAGAGAGATATTTACCAGCCTAATATTTTGTTTACGCCTCTTGATCTAAATCAAAGTCTTCCTTAGGATAGGTTAGCTCAAGGTCTAGATCTCCACGACTACAGCGAATCTCACCTAGACAGCTTCGACTATCCTTTTTGGCGCCTAAATACTCCAACCAGTTCAAAATACCTTTACTATTCGACTAAGACTTGGACTTCAATACATAGTAGTCCTTAAGTCGGCTTATGTTAATTCCGATCGAAGGTGTGCCTACCGATGTGTTTTAACCTTTGTCTGACGGATACTGACATTGAGGGAGCTTGACAGCTTTGGTAATACCCATGTGCACCTATTGGACAATATCCAGTAAGCACGCCACTTATCGCGGCGAGATGAGACTTCCTAAGAGATATCAGCTGCAAGGATCGTTTTTGATCCACCGCGGGCTAAAAAAACTTTCCTTTGCAATCTGTTGACATTTGTAATGCCATATATGGTATAGGTCCATAATATAAGGTTTTTAAATATTCTTTGGTAGTTCTTTATCTATCTAGTTGGTATACTACGATATTGTGTAAAGGTATTTATCAACTCGAATCTTATAGTTTTAAAGATTTTTCTGGCAGTCGCTTACATAACTCGGAGAGCGGACTGAGATAATTTGCTACTTCAAATACGAACAGATAATTCCCTTCGTTAGTCCGTGGAAAAAATTTCCCTCCCAATTTATCACATTTTTAGTTATATCAATGGACCACGATATTCGACGATATGACTTAGGCCAAAGCCTTTAGAAACCAATAAAATGTCTCTCAATATTCCATTCAAAGTTATTTTTTTCTGTGGATGACTAACATTTCTTGGCCGTTTTTGGAATTTATGGCTCTACTGATAGTGAAATATTTTTAATTGAGTAATACTTAGCATACTAATGAGTACAATTTAAGATATTACCACAAATTAAAGACGTAAGATAAACTGAAGACCGGCACATCCCACCGTTCTCACAGCAGTCGGTTCTAACTTACCGGAACTGACCTGAATTTTTATCCAGCCAAGGACTGTCAAATTGGCTGCATTTCTCAAAATTATGTGGGGAATGTTTTGTGCCGCAACAACAACAACAATCGGGATCTTCCAAGCACTCCTTGAACAATATAGGAAGCTTAAACTCTGAGTTAAACTGACTAGAGAATATGAAAGGACGAGTAAAATAGCTGAGTTCTGAAAGAGATTCAAGTATAGATAACTAAAGGAAGGATATTCATGTTTAGTCTTAGATTACTGACTGCAAACCTGTTCGTGGAACAGTTTGTGTGTAAGTTACCCCCCTTTTCTCTTTAAACGAGTCTTTTTGGAAGCGATCTTCAATAAACACTTCAGAACCATGAAAATGTATACAAAGTTGTATTACATAGTATTTTTCATCCTCGTTATTTGAAAATAAGATCTCTGAGATTAATCAAATTTCTTTTAGACTCAATTTACCTATCCTACACTCATTCAAACCAACTTACCAATCAATCCAACAACATTTGGACATCCCACTAAATATGCGTTGATATAAATCACATTCGAGTGTCTTCTATATGCCATTTTTGGCATAAAGTATGACTTAAAGAAAAGTGCATGTGACATGCAAAAGTGCCGTTGCACCGACGACTATAACAAATTTGCAGTTAGCTACTTTGAGAAACAACAAAAATGGCAACTTAAAAATAAATACTAAACGAAAGAGACACAAAATAGAAGGAAGTTTTAACATTACACGACTTGGTTTACTGAAAATTCATATACTCATTAACAAACATATGAATATGATTTATATGAACATGTGTAACGCCTACACACACATGGAAGCATATCCTACCATGAACTCCTGGTTCGCTGTCCTTTACACGCGGTCTTTGTCTCCGTCAATGTCGCATTTACGCTTTAACTGTCCGTCTGTCTGTTGTTTATGCTCTGTTGTTGTTTGCTGCCGTTATTCAAAGTGACGCTAAATTTAGTTGTAAACTTACGACAAAAGTCCTTAGTTGTTGGACCATAACTTTCCCCATCACTAATCGCTTGTTATCTCGAGTGAGTGAGTGAGTGAGTGTATGTATGAATACCTCACATATTTAATGTGCGCCAGTGTCTACTTACATGTGTCACTTCACGTCATTATGCGGCGTTTAGCAGCCCATGCAGTAACTCAACTCTTTTTTGTTGTTGGCGCGGTTCTTTCTCTTTGTCCTCCACTCACCGCTTTCACAGGTTGTCTGTATCGTAGACGGCGAAGTGTCAACTTAACTTGTCATTCATATGTAAAATTATGTTGATAGGACTAGATGTCCTTTTAGTTAGAATATGTGCGCGTTGAGGGTGGAAAGGTGAAGTATGAGTAGTTGATATAGTTGGTGTTTCTTTTATTTTATCCCATTTGTTTTTTATATTGCTCGTCAGATACGGTTTTATAATTATCTGGCAGTGCGATCAGACGATGGTTAATATTTATCAAAAAATTTTAATAGTGACCTCAAAGAATATTAGTCCCTAATATATCTACTAAACGTACATGGCTTAAAAATCCTACAAATGATCTTATCCTGAACGGATTAACAGTCCTTGAAAAAATCTTAGTGATTATTTACTACATACGTCTTTCATCCGACAAAACATTCCTCCATCTAGCACAGTAACTTCCGAAACTAGTTTTCTGATTTAAACTGTTACGAGGTTTTTTTTCCTTGGAAGTTCCACCTTTTCTTTAATCCTTAGGACCCCAATTGAGCACAAAATATTGGTACTTTCAAGTTGTCAAATCATATATTTGATGTATTTGGAATAAATTTACTTATCGTCCAATAATATAAGATACCACTCATTTGAATACCCATTTTAGCTACTTCAGATTTATCGAGAGGTTTTATTGTATGGATAATATAGAAGCTGGAATGATAGTCGACAATCTTCTGAGTCGGAACAATAGTCTTACACTGAATCCCTTTGAATCAATTCCAGTTCTTTGAGAAAAAAAGGAGTATTTAACAGTTTTTGAACGTACTGATGATCCATTAGATGTACATAAATATGTCTATAGATGAAAGAGAAATGCACCAAGGTCACAATGAAAGTGTCTTTACAATTTAGATTATATTTATTTAGACTAGAAATGGGGATAGATATGGGGAATTATAGTAAGTTGGATCATCGAGACTTTAGGGGCCACTTGTTTTAAAAATTTTAGAAAAATTCTCTAAGCTACGAAAAGCTTTTCTTTAGTATTGTGAAACAATATATTAGTTCGAAGAAGTACAAAGAAAATCATGTATTTGAACAAAATATATTGAAACACAGCATAGAAACCCGCAAATCACACAATTTTGAACATGGCGCTTAAATGTAGGCAACGTTTTAATATCTGCTATGTATAAACTCTACTGCATTTGTATTTCATTTGCCTATTGATAAATTAATCATATGTTATCGACAAAATTCGTAATATATGCATAATTCATGGAGTTCTCTCCGTAAACACCCCTCTAACGCTATATATGTATGTATGTTTATTATCTACCAATGTCTGTGTGAGGCCTTAAATTGGTTTGTTTGTCGTTGAGTGTCTGTCTGCGGTACAGTTTGTGGCCACAAATGCAAACTCAAGACAGGTTGAGTGCACTAAAGCAAAAACAAAACTCACAGCAACAACAATAATAATAAAAACAACAACCGTAAGAACAACAATAGCAACAACAACAACAGTGACAATTTGCAAGAGTGCTACTACACAATAATCAAGCTGGTAGTACACATGACTCAATAGTACTAGAACTAGTTAAACCAGCAGCGAAAACAACAATAATAACACCAACACCAACAGCAATGACGGCCAATGCCACAATTGCAATTGCCGCAAACCTAACCGACAAAATAACGGACAGTTAGACCGCAAAACGAACCGCCTCAATAGGCAGAAACCCCAACGCGCGTGTAATGACAGTGGCGGGGGTGGTGGCAGGCACTGGAGACGGTGTTGATTGCCGGCTTAGAATGCGCAGTAAGAGTAGGCCGTACAACAAAGCAACGTTTAATATGTTTTTCTTCTTTATTAAAATAAAAATTACATATGTTCATATGAATACATACATTAATGATTGCGGCATAGCAGTGGAAATATTATTTTTTTGTGCTTGCATCGACAAAAGACCAGTCGAGGCATTGAAACGGAAATCACAAATAAATAGAAATAGGATGCGAAAAAATGCATTTTTTAGGGCGCGAAGATTGCTGTACATCTAACTCTCTGCCACATATTGGAGGAATATTATATATGTATTTATGCAATAATTAAAGACAGAAAATAAAAAAAATAAATTTAAGAAAGAGGTTAGATGCTAATGGGAGGGAACTTTACATATATATACAAAAGTACAATGGATAAATTTTACCAAAAATTTTTAAGAATATCTAGGACAAACATGACTGGAGAAAATATGCATTGTATTTGATAGAAAACCTACAACGGATTTCTATAATAATATTAAAAAAAATATGATATGTATGTTATCAACCAAGAAAACTGAAATTATTTAATATTAGGACTACAACTTTGCTTCCCGCGTTCTTTTTTTGTAAATTTAAGTTTGTTTTGTATAAAAACGGTTACAAATGTCGATGAGCCTCAGACGCACTTTTCTTGGAATTAAGAAAAGAGAAGCAAAATTTCCCATTTTCAGTTGAGAATATGTTTGGGATGCAAACAGATCTCTACAATAATTTTGTTGGGTTAATGTTGACACAAATGTCCAAGATCGATATAAAAAAATGGATTTAATCGACCAGTGCCTGGCCCTAGAGACATCTATTGGATAACGGCGGAAGCAAAGTTGTAGACCTAATAATTTTTTGGATTGTCGAAAATGTTACTTCTCAGTGCAACAACAGTGCGATTAGGTTAATATACTACTCGAAGTTAACTTGATTTTATAAAATATTAACTTTTGAGCTACGTGATATGTATTCATGTAAGCCTCACAAGAGATAGATGATAATTTGCTAGGGCAGTCTTTTATCAGAAGCCCTATTTTGTAGAGACCAACCGATTAATCGGCCTTGGTATCGGCATCGGCCAGTATCGGCCACAAAATTAAGCATCGGCATCGGTATCGGCATCGGCCATATTTGGTCGATTCTTACCCGATTCTTTCGGATCACACTAAAATACATTTTTTTTACTTTTTTGATTTCTTTAAAGCATAAAATTTGTATTCTTCTGTTTACCATATAAAACACAGTGAATCTCATTTGACTAAACTAACAAATCATCATGGTGACAATTTAAGTCTAGTATAAATAAATTTAATAATTGTGCATTAATGAAAGGTTTTATTTAGCACTGCTAGAAACATTCGGTTTATGTCAAATATGTACAGTTTTGTTTAAAGTTGTTGAGATGTCATAAAGCCATTATTATAGAAGCATTCGTAACTAGATTAATCTATTTTTAAAAGTTTGCCATAGACAGGGTCACGTAATAATCACTTGGTGCTGGCCTGGACTATAAGGTGAATGGAAAAGAACCTCCCAAACAAGCTTCCGAAGTTTCTATTGAGTCACTATCACTATTTGCATTTCACAATGCCAGATATAAATGACAAAAGTCATCTCTTTGAAAATAACGGATTCTTTTTACTAGACCTACTATTTTCGAATATTGGTCTTTATCCTCATATTTGTCCTTAAGGGGTAACCCAGTATAACCAATGAAAAATTAGGCGATTTTAGTGAATTTTTTTTATAGAAAGTACACGGTCGAAATTTTCGAAGTTTTTTGGACATAATAAGGTGTACTTTCAACAATATTTTAAGATTTTTATTTTACAAAAATTTTTTAAAAATAAAGGAGTTATGAGTTGTCTTGGGAGGTGCCCCAACTGCTGACATGATTCCGGCCGAATGAGTAACTGAAACACAAAAATTTAAAAAGGTTATTAAAGTTGAATATATACCCTATACAATGACCTACGATTATTGAAAAATATCAAACATTAAAAAATGGCGTAGTTCTGAAAAAATTTCGATTTTTTAGGTAAAAATGGTCGTTTTTTAAATGCCAAATTGACAATTTTCAACAAATCAAAAAGATCGTAGGTCCTTGTATAGTAAATATATTCAAGAACATTCAGTTTAAATTTGAGTTTATCGGTCAATATCTCGTTGAGTTATGATGTCAAAGCGGCTGTAGCGGCTTATACCTGTGAGCGATTGCTCTTTAGAACGCTGTCATTCAAAAACTATTCAAGATACGATCCTTTCACAGGATATTTTTGAAATTATAAACTATCGAATAAGCAAAAAATAAAAAAATCGATTTTTTGAAAATGTCACAATGTTTTTTGAAATGTATACCCCTTTAAGGAAAAAAGCTATATTGCTGATTGCTGTTTTGCTTTGAGAAAACGCGAATAACTTATTTGACACTATTATTTTGTTTAAACAGTATGATTCCCCAACTAATTAAGAGGAATGCTGCCGAGTTGGCAGTTATTGGCTGGATAAATATCCGAGGTTGTTTCGGTTACGTAAACTCGACTTGTCGGAACGGGGCAGCGGTAAACATACTGCTTCGATGAGTAGGCTTTTTGAATCATTCTGAGCACATTGACTGTGTGTCTTCAAAAAGTATGGATTCTTATAACATATCGAAATCATCAGAAACGATAAGGAGAAGTTGCAAGAAAGAACACATTCATTTTATGAGTAACGATGTTTTGTCAAAAAATATTGTTTCCTCACTTTTGCAGCTCTTCCTCAACTAGATTTAGTTGTCTTCTGTACTTATCTGTACTACTTGGCTCAAAATGAATCATGAAATGTTCATATGCTTCATAATATTAGTTTCTATCTTGTTTTATATACTATGATAACTATTCGATTCGACACTTTGGAAAGCAAAGTAAAGCTCTTATGCAATCTTAGATCCTTTAGCCATTCAATCCAATACACACTCATTACTACTTTAGTTTAATTTCTCTTAAAACTATATGCATTAATCCAGTTTCACATGACTTACCTTTATCTATTATTCCGGTCACTCCAGGTGCTCGTGCATCCAAAAACAGTTAAGGTCGAATGTTGTGTGTGATCTATTTAGATTTTTTGAGTCTGCAAATCAACCGTCTAAGTTATGTGCACAAATCAGCTACGATTGACCAACTGGAAACCAACATGTGGCGGTTTATTGGTGAGATAAGGCTGGCTAGGCTGGAAAAAAGTGCAAAATTGCCTTGTTAAAGTGGTCTTCATTAAAGAAAATTACATTTGAAATACTGGCCATATTAAAATTTGCAAACTAGTAAATTCATCTCTGCTAAACCCATGTAATTCAGTTCAAAAAGATCGCCTTTAAATGAAAAACTATTCAAGCGCTTTGCATACCAATCTCTGCTGTCTCACCACTTCCCTATCCCATTTGACTGCGAAAACTCTACTACAACAGCGTCACCACTGTGACTGCAACTGCCCCTTCAACCCAAACTGCAACAACAGCAATAAGAGAAACTAATACCCAACATAGGCGTAAAAATTTTTGCTGGCCACACGCCCAACAAACGTCCTGACATCAGATTATAAATGTGTTTTTCATGTCACCACACAACTGTAACAATATCTTTGAATGGCAACAGCAACGAAGACAACAACAACAATAACAAATAGTGACAGGCACAACCACAGCTATGACAGCAACGATGACAGTGGCAACAACAACATGCGTATATATAGATAGCAGCAGATAGTCGGTGTATTATCAACAACAATTATAACAATAGCAACAACAATAACAAACAAATCAGACAATAGAAGTGAATATAACAAAACGTATAAAATAGGCATAAAATAAAAATGTGTAATGTGAGCCTTTGATTTGTCGCGCCGCACCACCCCAACCAGGTTGCAATAGATTTTGTGTGGCACAAACACTCATGCCAGCAATACAACAACAGGCGGAGTGGCGTCCGTCGCCGTTGTAGCCGTTGGTGATTTTTGATGAAAACTTTTCACAGATTTCCCTCACCACCACCACCAACCGGCAGTCTGCCCCCGCTCTCCACATGCAACTTGCAACACTTGTCAGTAGAGCTTTCACCCCCGCCCCACAAGCGCTCTGCATGTGAGTGCCAGCCACCGTTTGCATATTTTGTCCCCACTTTTTGCTTTGTTCATTCAGTCACTCACTCACCCATGCAGATTTGCATCTCTGTCATTACAGTTATTTATTTTTTTTTTACCGCTAGCTGTAGCAGTGTGTCGGTGTGTGCGTTTTGCGCTATTTTTCTGTGATTTTTGTGAAAGGAAATTTTAATTTTGTGCAAATGGAAAATCATAATCAGCGGCAGGCGTTTCAAAACACTCGACAGCCATATAGCCATGTGGATGCAACAAGGACAACAGCAACAACAATAATAACAATAACAACAAACATTTTTGTATTATGAAATAAATGTAGTGAAGCAGAAAAATAAAGCAGGAAAATGAATAAAATGGACTCAGGCTAAAAAGGTGTTGCAAGTGCAAGGCTGCGTGTGTCTCGGTGTGTGTACTTGGTTGGTTGCAAGGCGCACCCGCATACTTATTAATATACATTTGTGTGGCATGAATGGTTTTAAATATTGTCATTAAATATTTTAAACAGCATATGCAACACAATTTTTTGGTGGCATAAAGTTGTTGGAACTTTTGCGTTTTATATGCATGCAGAAGAGTTAAATGCATGTGCTTCATAATTTTGAGCGTACTATTCACAGCAACATCACCCAGTATTCATTATTGGATAATATTCCACCGAATAGCACGTAGTGAAGAAAATCTAGCAATCGTTGTTGAGAGTGCACAGGAAGACCTTGGAGCGTCGATTCGGCGCCGTTCGTAACAACTCGGACTTACGTATAGAATGACTTGGCGTACTTTAGTCCACATCTTAAATTCAAAACGTATAAAATACAGCTTGTGCAAGAACTAAAGCCGGTGGAGCTTCGCAAGCGACATCGCTTTGTTCTATGAGCTCTTGAAAAGTTCCAAGAAGATCAGATGTTTTCGAGCCAAATTATAATCAGCGATGAGGCCCATTTCTGGCTCAATGGGAATGTAAACGCGCAAAATCACCACATTTGTGACGAAGAGCAACCTGAAGAGATTCAAGAGCTGTCATTTTATCCAGAAAAACAACGGTTTGGTGTGATTTGTGGAATCATCGGCCCATATTTCTTCAAAAACTATACCGCTGAGAACGTAAGTGTCAATTGCGCGTCATGATAACAGACTATTTAATGCCTGAAATTAAAGCTTGTGATCTCGGCGACATTTAGTTTCGACAAAACGGCGCCACTTTCCACACATCGCATCAATCAGTGGATTTATTAAGAGAACACTTCCTTAATCAGATGAGTTCATGTTTTTGGCCGACCGATACGTGTGATACCATACCGTTATATTTCTTCCTGTAGACATACATACATATGTAAAGTCTAAAGTCTATACGGACAATTCCGCTTCGGCCTTGGTGCAAAACAACACGCGTGTCATTCGCCAGTTACCAGTCGAAATGCTCGAACAAGACATCGGAATTGGACTCAACCGATGGACCATCTGAGACGTAGCCGCGACCAACATTTGAAAGCGATAATCTTTAAAAAATAAATGCCAAAGGATGTTCTTTCGAATGATAATAAACATTTCCCATTAAATTTGAATTTCTGTATTTTTTTCTTTGAAAAAGTAGGGAACCTCGAAATGGATCAGCCTTCATTGCATTCATTAAACAGCTAGAAAAAAATTAATATATATACCTACATATAAGAGATGGGCTCAATTTTCTCTCGGTGTATGCTAAAGTCGGTGTATGCTTTCATAGTAGATTACTTCTAGACAAAAATCTAACCAACCTTAATTCTCGAATGTGTGCACCAAGCAGTCAAGGATCTCCACTAGCTACCGTCAATGCTTTGGCTAAATATCGCAACTTCCGACATTGTTTTCTTATTTTGATATATAATATTATATTATTCGTAGTTGTTATAATAAAAGCTATGTAGTACTTGCTAGGAGGGAACGAGGAAATTAATTGTCATCGAAGTCAACTAGAAATGAAGTCATGGTGGTTGTTATTGTAACGGTTACTCGAGCTTACCTGAACCAACAAGCCTAGACTAATTGTCAGCCTAATCTATCGGAAGGCCTAGGAAACGAGCTGTTTCGATAGGCTCGGACCAAAGTGAAGAGGTTAGATGAGTAGGATTTAGGGGGCAAACAGGACGTTAGTGTCATGCGGGGACTCTTTGCATGCAGGACATAGGTTGAGTATGTCAGGGTCTAGTCTGGATAAGTAGGAGTTTAGTCTGCTACAGTCTACAATCTCCACAACAGCCGGTTCTGCGACACCGGGATTGACTCGGATTTTCGGATCCGACCAAGAGCTGTTATTTCGGCGACCCAGACCTGTCTGGATCGAAAGTTCTAGAAGGCTTGGTGGTCGAGATGGTCGGTGTCGGATCATAGGTAAAAAGCTGTTAAACTGGTGGTTCCACTAAGTATACATATAGATGGTTAGTTTTATGGGGGTCTCATTATAAACCAACCAAATATAATATATGACGGGTTGTAGTTAAGACGGTTTTGAGTTTAATCTGCTCCAGTATCCAATGATGTTCCTGATTAGTTCGTACTTACACTATAAAGTGATATAAGCTTACACAATACCTAAATTCAAATTTTTATGAAGGGGTTCTAGATATATGTATATCTACTGAGTGATTAGTAACGTTCGCTTAATAGGTTTCAAATTGGTTGAAAGGTTGAAAAGGGAGTCAAAAATGCTTTTCAATTAAAATATATGATTTTCTACTGCCATTGAATACACTCCACTCGGTTGCATTGTGCATTTTAAATAATTTTTTTGTCAATTACATTTTAATTGTGACATTATTTAATTGCTCTATTATTGTCTAAATTGAGAATAACTAAGATTTTAATTGAAAGAGATTGAGTTTAATTAACTTTCGATAGGTTCTCTTCTCTAAGGTGTAGCCTAGTCCGTATCTTCATTCTCCAACTAAAAATAAGCCATCATTATACCACTGTAAAACTAACTAACTGCTGACTGAAGTAGAAGTCATCAAGAAAAAAAAATTACTAATAATACTGTCAAACCAAGCACCGCACAAACTCTATTTTTATGGATAAGGGTGCATTGGATTCTTGACAATTTGAAACACCCTGTCAATTACTTTCAAACGCCGTCTTTCCTAAAAGTCTTTAATAAAACTTCACCTAAGGCCATTAACTTCTCCATCAACAAGCTTCATTACGCGAGCTACCATTGACTGACTATAAATATATTAACAACTACAGGACATGCTATGCACATACAAATAAAATAAGTATCAACGCCCGCTGGTGCTTTTAATGATGCTCAACTAAATTATACTCAAGCTATGTTCTTCTATATATATATTAAGTCACTCATTACTGCTGGCATACTTCCGGTTTAGAGCTAGCCACCACCACTGTGCCTAAGGAATTTTTCACGCTTTGCTGGCGCTATATTTCGGTTTATTTAACGCGCTAAACTTAAATATAATTTAAAATCATTTTCACACTTAAATAAGTGTCTGTGTGTGTGTGCGCTATGAATGCAAACGATTTGTTAAGCGCTGACAGCAGTGGACGCTTAAGGCGCGGTGCGGCAAATTCCGCACAATATTAATTGCGTTCGTGGCAGTGGCGCTTAACGTTAGGCAGCGCTTGAGACAAATTTGGAGAACGCGCTTTGCCTATTTAACTTTCTAATAACAATTAGAAACATATTTTTGACACATTTGCAACCGAAGTCGAAAGTAAATTAATAAATAAATATGAGCGCGCGGAAATTGAGCGCTGTCGTCCGCGAGCGCGTCGCCCTCTTTCAAACAACCAGCGCTGAGCTGTAAAGTAAGCAGTAGTAAAAGCGCAAGCGGAAGTCGAAGTCATCAGTTTAACCCTTCACTTTGACTGTGTAAATTTTTAACTTTTCACAAAGCGCGCGCAATTATTATTTATTGCCGCGCCGCTGCAGGCAATACAACGCGCGCGCTTACACCCACATCCTCAACTGTAGCGCCACGTAACCGCGTCTACGCGTATTGGCAGCTGCTGCTGCGTTGCTAAATGTTTTAACTATTATTTTGCCGGCAATTTATTTTATGCGAAAAGTTTTCATTTTTATTTAGCACGCGCGTAAAATGCTCGCGCGCGCGCCATAAAGTCTGCTACACTTTTTTGTAAGTGTGTGTGAAGTAATGATTGCTTCGGTGTGGCGCCTTGGTTTTGTTGGCTATTAATAAGGTAATGAATGCCAGGCGAATATAAATAAGCGCTCACACATACATACTATTCAATACGTGTAACTTAATGAGGCCTTTCACTGCTCTCTAATTTTAAACCATAAAATGATTGACACACTGCGACATCGACTGGGGTTTGAGGGGGAAATTGTTGAGGGAGTGTGGGAGTGGATATAGATATTTAAAGTGGAAGTTTGAACTACAAAATTAACTATGTTAGTTTTTTACGACGCGAGTAAACGTATGCTTGCGCTTTAGGTGATTTAGAATATTGATTGGAACGAATGGCATGTTGACAGAAGATTCGAAAGTCAATACAGTAAGAAATTTAATAAGTGAATAATATACTATCTTTATAGCATATACTTTGAAGGAGTTGAATTCGAAATCAATATTATTCTAACTGAATATAAATAATATTGTAATTGGAGATCAAATAAAACGCATGGAGCGAAATACTTCTATTTGGTATATGTGGTCCAAGAGAGACAGTCATCAATTACCACTGTATATTATATGAGATCTTCATATTTATGTATAAATTACAATAACGGTCCTTAGTATCTATGATGATACTATCTATATTGAAAGTATTTCTAAATACGTGATATTTTTCCGTAGATAAAACAAGTAAGGAAAGGCTAAGAATATTTTGCTGTAATTTTATTAAGATAACACACAATTTGACCCATATATTCGGCATAAAGTCCAATAGAATAATGAAAATCATAATATATAGTATATGAGGGCTGAGGATATCGACGATATTGCGTCACTTCTCTCTCTCTTTCGCAGTTCGGCGCCAGTTGGAGATCCCAAGTGTAACCAGGTCGCTCTCCACCTGGTCCCTCCAACGACGTGGAGGCCTTCCCCTTCCTCGGCTGACTCCGGCGGGCTCAGCATCGAACACTTTCAGGGCTGGAGTATTTTCGTCCATTCGGACAACATGACCTAGCCAGCGTAGCCGCTGTCTTTTTATTCGCTGAACTATGTCAATGTCATTGGATGACTTGTACAGCTCATCGTTCCATCGTCTGCGGTATTTGCCGTTGCCAATGTTCTGAGGACCTTAAATCTTGCGCAAAATTTTCCTCTCGAAAACTCCCAGTGTCGTCTCATCTGTACACTCTTATAGAATAATGTACCTTCTCTATTTAGCTCTGCAGCTCTTATAATTTTTTGCAGAATCAGGTTAAAGAAGTCGCACGATGGTGAGTCACCTTGTCTGAAACCTCGTTTGGTATCGAACGGCTCGGAGAGGTCCTTCCCAATCAAAAGGTGGTGTGTGTCGATCCTCTTTTCACGGGCCTTCTCCAAGATTTGGCGTATGGTGAATATCTGGCGATTTGTCGATTTTCCAGGTCTAAAGCCACACTGATAAGGTCCAATCAGTTTGTTGGCGGTGGGCTTTAGTCTTTCACAAGACTATACGCTCACTTAATTTGGCTAAGATATCTCATTATAGTCCGATTTCGAAAATTTTTTTCACGATGCCACAGATCATATACAGTATTTGTGCAAAGTTTTATTACGCAATCTTTATTGGTTCCTTATGTATATATCATAAAGTGGAGGAATGAGATGGAATTCAAAATAGAGTTATATGGGAAGTGGTCATGGTTGTGAACCGATTTCATCCATTTTTCATATGTGTCATCAGGGTGTTAAGAAAATATTATATAACGAATTTTATTTTAATCACGATCACGATATGTGTTTTCGGTTTTCGCTATTTTGTGGGCGTGGAAGTGGACCGATTTCGCCCATTTTCAATAGCAACCCTCTCACGGTCCCAAGGAACATGTGTACTAAGTTTCGTCAAGATATCCTAATTTTTACTCAAGTTATCCTGTTGCACGGACAGACAGACATTCATATTTTCATGCGATGGCTGCCGTCAAAAATGATTTTTGATTAGCCACTTCAAAAGGGTTCGACAATGGCTACTACTGAGGATAATGTGCCAAAAGGTCACGATCTCGGTACGGTCTATCTGGTGATGGTCTATTAAAGGTAAGACAGTGAACATCTTCTTTTGATACATCCTATTTCTGAATCCTGGGCTGTAGACGAAGCATTGATCCATTGTAACACACCAGAGATCAAGTGAAAAAAACAACAACAATGGATCTGGTCCAAAAAGAGCTAAATATGTCCTATTGAATAAGGAGGCGATGACCACCGTGGTTCACAACCTGTAATCTACATCCACTACCTGGAGAAAAACAATTTGTTTGATCTCAATATGCAACAATGCAGAATATCGGCTGAGGATAGTTTATAGCCTAGTTAATGGCTGACTACCAATTGGATGAAGATATTGCAGTTTATAAGAGCTGAACATTTGATTAGTGCAAAAGTAAGAACTGAGTCTTTATCATCAGAAAGGTTCTTAATTTGGAAGCTGTATATAAATAATTTTCTTGAAAATCAACTATTGCATATCTTAACTTCCTTATAGCTCTGGGAATTTCACCAATAATCCACCAATGAAGAAATGCTTCATCTTCAATGATGGTCAATGTATTATCAGTAAGAAACGAAAAATTGAGTTGACATTCACCTTGCTTTTCAACTTGTCAACCAGATTTAAAATCCATATGTCCCAAATCCATTCTTATCAAAGCCACATTTCTCTCCAATACATTATTAAACCGCCACACCAACTCATCCACCCACCGCTGCGGTCAGCATTTCAACTTCCTTTCGTTTTATTTGAAGCACGCTGACGCTGCACTCCATCATATCTGAGCTGCTGTGTAAACACTTTCAATGCTTCCGACGACACATTTTCGCCGCCCCCCGCACACACACACACAACCCACGCGACCCGACAACGCTCCGCCAATATTTGCATGCCGTTGCTGCTGAAGTGACTTACCAACTTTTCGGCGCTTTAACTGGCCAAATTTACATTGGGGTCTTCGGTTGCGGTTCGCCTCGGTTCGGCTCACTTCAACGCAGTTCCGTTCCGTTCACTTCAGTTTGATTTGTTTGTTTATTTGTCCGCACGTTCGGGCTTGCTCGTCCATTCAACGCTCATTCATCCGCTTGTTTGCGCCGAATTGTTTGTTTGTCCGTCCGTGGCTTGTTTGCCTAAAACTATGCTATGAAAATAATATCAGCAGATTTTTTTAACCGTTTATTTGTTGTGAGTGAGGGTGAGAGAGGGTTAACTTAAGCGCCTGCGGGGGTGTGTGTGGTTATGTAATTGCGGTTGCATTTAACGGTTTTGCGCGTTTTTTGACTTAATAGCTGGATTTGATTACAAAGTCAATTGGGCTACTGACCCGTACGCTCATTTAACAGCACAATGATTAGCGACGGTTGGTGGCAGCGCAAACACAGCGAGTGGTTGAAGAAATGGATCACAGTATACGCTGAGAAAGGAGATATGCAGCAGCAATTGAGTTGAAAATGCTGTTGAGCTAAAGTAGAGGAGAGATTTGAAAGGGACTCTAAAAATGGGGTGCAAAATTATTCATGATTGTTGTCACATTTATTAATCGCATTCATTACATTTTTTGCTTTTATATGAAAGTCATCTTTGCACCTTCACTTTTTGTAAATACTGATGAATTTGACATTTACTTACAACAGCTCACCGCATACATACCGCTTATATGCGTAGCACTTTGCCATGTCAAAATCTGTCAATAATGTGTTGACAGCTACAACAGGCTTTTACCACTCACATAATGAAAGTTTTAACATTCCCTTTACTTACATACATCTCTACTAAAGGCAAAAATGTGTAAAAATTTGCTCATTGATATTCATTTTCACATTCACTATCCATTTATCGTCGGTGATTAGCATAAACGAGACATCAATTCGATTTGACTTTCACATTTGCATTTCTTTTTTCGGTTGTTTTTATCCTGCTGTTGTTGTACATGTTAAAATTATGATTTAGTATTGAGTTTAACTCCTATAATCATCTCTTTTTATAAGGTAAGGTCCATTTTAACCAGTTTTGAAATACATGTCAGTTTCTTTGATTGAACTGTCAGAATTTTTATACTATGACCTCGACTGTGAAAGATCGACTCTATCTATAGCAACAATTGTTTATCTCAATGGGTCTTGTGAGCATCATTTTGAAGGGCTACGAGGAGACAATCCAACCTGATAAGCGCACAACTAGATCAATATACATGTTCGACAGTCCACTAAAATAACAAAAATCATTACATATAGTATTCGAAGGCTCCGATAGTATATGGATTTCATCCACGTTACATCAAATCCTAACTTTTTTTAGATCTCTCAAATATTAACCGACATTTTCGCTATATATACAGTATAAAGCCAACTGGAAGTTTGAAAATCTTTATATTAGGTCAATGAGAGCTAAGGAAAGTATTGATTTTATTCATTTTTGGGATCCTTTTTGGTACATTATTATCCAAACAAATTGCTCACAGAATTTTCTTGAGTTATCTTAGATATTGACCGATATTTTGTAAAAAGTAAAGTAAAGATTCGCGGACTTGAAGGGAAGGAGCACTACGACCATTTTTAGAATAGAGGTTCTACATTTTGAAGACGCCCTTTTTGCAAAGATTCATAAAAGAATCAGATGAAACGAAAAAATTATTATATCGGAAGTGCAGCTCTGAAAGTGTTCGATGCAGTACCCGCTGGTGGAAGCCGAGGAAGAGGGAGACCTCCACTCCGATGGAAGGACCAGGTGGAGAAGAACCTGTCTTCACTTGGTATTACGAATTGGCGCCAAACTGCCAAAAGAAGAGATGCGTGGCACGCTATTGTGGACTCGGCTATAATCGCATAAGCGCTATCTACACCAGTCAAGAAGAAGTTGCTGCGATAAGCTATTAGTCTTAGATGTAGTCGGCGCTACTACCATTTTCTAATATTCTCACGAGGTTACCTGCGGTCCTTCTTGACTATCTTTCAGATCCAAACGAAAAATAAAATCTAAATCTGAAAAATCCAGGTCGCAGTTCTCAAGAACGGGTCCTTCCATAATCCTATTTTAGATAGGCAGAACTAAATAAAATTGTAAATTAATAGCAGAGTTTCCAACATGAAAAAGATAGATATATGTAATCGTATTACGATTGATTACAAGTCAATAAGTCGACATATCCTCAAAAACCCTTCATATATTCTATAATTCGTAATATCTTATAAACCGATAATATTATCCATATTTGCATACTTGCTACCAGTCACTTTTATCACAATACCAAGCATTTCAATTTAGACACGCTGTTACTACCGACAATAGCAAAATCTCAATCTTCATAAACATTTCAATAAAATGTTAGTGTTAAGCATTTTAAATACCAAAAAAAGGTTTTTTTAATGGAAAATAGAATTATGAACTTTGCGATGGAACGCGCATACGAAAGCAGTGAATGAACGGCCTCGACTGCAAATACAAGCAGCTTTTCACTTATGACCAGTTTTGGGGTAGTTCATTTTTAATTTTTTTTTCATTTTCCATATCCGAATTTCTTAATTTTTTTTGTTGCAAACAATTAGTGAAAATGTGTCGGAGAAAAATATGCATATTTGCGTGCTTGCTCATAGAAGGAAGTGAATCGCGACATGTTAGTGATGAAGCTTTTGGATCAATTGCAACTGTTTTCGGTACTGGATATCAAAATTGCAATTATTTAAAAAAAATCATATTACAAATCATATTTAAATTAATAGTGAAATATTTAAATAATAGTGAAATATTTAAATTAAAAATAGTACTAAGTTTAATGAAATTCCTTAATTAAGAGAACTGTCAAAAACTGTTAACTAGATCAAATTCCGTTTCTGTATTTGTAATTCTTCGACAGATTGGATTCCAGTTCGTTCTAGTTAAGTATAATCGACTGTTATCGTAGAAAATATAATGGAAGAAGCTTATCTTTTGAATGAAAGCTCTTTTAATTTTTAAAATTTCAAGATTTCATTTGTACTTCCGAGAGATGACAATAAGGAAGAACATATTTCGGGAAATATCTTTCAAATTATTATTTTATTATTCTCTTTTTAAGAACCACATTTTTTTTTTTTTAATTTTCAGGAGTTGGCTAAATGTTTGAAACTTAAAGTTACATATTTGAAGTCAGTACCGAACGTTAGGATGATATATTATGGGTAAGTTCCACAATTAATATAATAAATTATACCACTTGAATCTAATAAATGTCGGAAAAATATATCATATATTCGAAAGGAAAGAATTTATGATAACTATACAAAATACATATATATCTCTCCGATCTATCCCTACCTCTACGAAAGAAAAATATTGACGATATTAACTTTAAGATTCTAAAAGACTAAGACTATAACCATCGAAGATAGTATGTAGAATAATGTAAAAAGCTACCCTAGAATACACATTTGTTTTCAAAGTTGCCTTTAAATTATTCTATCTTTGAGGAGATACGGTCTAAAATTGTTACGTTCTTAAATAGTCTAAAGTGATGATGAGAGATATTGCGATTTCAAAAATCATGGTGATTTTGTATTGCCATTGCGATCGCAACAAACAAACGAATTCATGAGAATTTGTACTCTACATTTTTTTTGTAATTTATTACATTATCATATTTATAAATTAAAAAATTAACTAATTTATAAATTGTGGGAAAATTTAACTGCTTTTGTAATCACCGTACCCAAAACTATCAAAATCGCTCTTGTGATCCAACTAAAATCACTAAACTGCTATTGCTACTGTGATCGAACTCAAATTATTGAACAGTCATTGTGATTGTAATCTATTGAATCAGTAACGGTGAACTGCTGTAATCGAACTCAAATTATTGAACAGTCATTGTGATTGTAATTCACGGCAATTTACAAAAATTTATCGAAGCTGCTATATGTGATTTTTTAATCGTAGTGAAAAAATAATCGCTCATCACTAGTTTAAGATATTAATATTTAAGATGTAATTTTCCTTATCTGGTCTTAAAAATTATCTAATCAAGAATACTACTCATTGGTTTGATAAGTAAAGTGATATCATTCCGAATTCATTAATTATAAATATTTTCACTTAAAATCGTTAATTTTTGTCTATTTTTATCACATAAAGATGTCATCAGTATTTGGTCGTTTATTTTTGTATCGGCACATAACCTTGAAAACAAAAAATTGTTTACGAAAACGGTCCCAACTACATCATATAATTTAACCTCCGAGAAATTTCTTCAGAACAGGTCTGAGGTTCTAGGTATAATTGGTCTAGGATCCTTATATGATAGATAATAACAAGATTTAGATCCGTTATATTGCCAAATTCAGTTTGTTTTGGATTTCTACTGTTCAAAACAGTCTCAATATGAAATTTGTCGACTACAGACTTCGATCTCTTATAATAATTACCTGATCCTTAAACGTTTATTTATCTTAATCCTTAGTATAGAGGATATCAAATAGGCAGGGTTGAACTTGGGGTCATTTAGCAAATAAAAAAGGGCTCACTCTTGGTACTCTAAGAACACCGAATTATACAGAAAAATACCGAATAGAACACCATTTCGGTACAAACCGACTATTTCGCCGACAACCAAAAGTGAAGAAGTCATCTCATTGCACTGGAATGTGTAGAATGAAGTCATGTATTAACGAACAAAGCAAACAAAAAAAGCACAAACAAAAGCAAATAATGAGTGCATAAAAAAGAATTGCAAATGCTACATGTTGCAAATATGCAAAAATAGCAACAACAACACCAAGCGCCATGTAACAGCTGTTGCTGGCAGCACGACAAAGCAATGAGGCAGCGAAAATTTTTGTTCAACAAAAATATGAGTTTTTATTGCTGTCGTAAGCGTGTAAAGGACTCTATTACTATGAGCGCGAGTGCTAGCGGGAGTGGACTCGGCGGCGAGTGTGCGTCCTCTATATGCTTTTGTTTGCTTGTTTTTGTGTTTGTTGTTGTTGCTGCACCAACGCGTTGGAATGCAATAAAACATTTGGTTAAGTGCAAAATAAATTTAAGTAATGAGTTCCTTCGCCGAAAACGCGTTCTCCAATGCGCTGCCGGTGTGGCATATGCCAGGCGGGTGGCGACTTATGTAGCCGTCAGCGCCATTTAAATGTTTGACGGAACTGAAGAAAAAAATTCTAAAAACAAAGACTGAAACTATGAAAAATAAAGAATGCAATAAGTACTATTTGCAATTTCCGTTTCCTGTTTCATAGCTTCCTCGCTCGCTGCTGCACAAGTGAAAACTGTCCCGTTTGCGCTAAGTTGTGCCGTTAAACGCTTTTTAAGGCAGTGCTTTTCGGTTCATTTAAACAGCATATGTAAGTGTATAGTATAAATCGGTACAGTGATGTGCATAAAAAATGCACACACACACCTCCATATGCTTTACTGAGCGCTCGCCACATGCTTATATGCAAACTTTCGGCCATAATGCTGCGTACGCTATGGATATCTTGCATTTTTATGTTGCAAGCAGCATTTTAGTAAATTTTAGTGCATTCTTCTTTTTAGCTTTTCGACGTTTTTTGCATTTGTGCGCCAGCGTCCGAGCTCTGGTTTTTTCAATGTGAAACTATTAAAATACTACATTTATGTACAAATGTCTGTCCGTATATCTGTATTTTACAATTCTGTTACTCATTTCACCCGTGCACGTTGCAAGTGCCAGCCGGTCGGTTGCTAGCGCTCACGTTTCAAATTTATTTGATCGTCCACCATTTGCGCGAAATTAAGCGTCGTATTCAATTTGTGAAATTGAAAAGTGCCGAAAGCATTTAAAGCGCACGAGTCGGGGTAGTTTAGTTGTTGGTTTTAAGCTTCTTGAACGTTTGGAGTTCACTGAATTATCATTTAAGCCTTTAACTGCTTTGAGACTTGTTTTAGAAGAGCGTATCTGAGCGATATTAATGAGCATAATTATGGAAATAATATGTTTAAACTCAATTCAATTCAGCATTAAACTTATGCTAAACAAAAGACAAAGTTTGATCAGAACTGTTTAGACTCCAGGTAAAATTCTCATTTACGAAACATTAGTTTAAGGACAGTAGACACTAACACGATAAACATCTCCCAAGAACAATAGACGAAATCTAATAACATTGTCATGTACGATCTTCTTAAGTCTGACAAATAATCTGTCTGCTTCTAATTGATATTAGGTCCATAAAAAAAACTCCTCAATAGAAGAATGTCATCCCGAAGTTATCACAAATATTTTCTCATAAATTCTGAACTCTTTTATAATATCGATAAATTTATAAGAGGCAAATTCAAAAGGAACAACTAAGGAATGGCTAAGTTCAGGTGCAACCGATCATTTTATACTCTCGCAATTTATTGCTATAGTTTTATTAAGATAACACACAATTTGACCCATATATTCGGCATAAAGTTCAATAGAATAACGAAAATTAGCATATATAGTATATGAGGGCTGAGGTAATTCATGAAATGGTTTCACTAATTTTCACGACCAAGGTACACTATATCCAAGACCATACGATTTAATTTCGTTAAGATATTCCACATATTAATCGATATATGCGGTATAAAGCCAATCATATTTTTGAAAAACCCATAATTATGTATATGGGAGCTAGGGGAAGTTATGACCCGATTTTAATCATTTTTGGAACACAGACACAATATTAAAAGAAAAAGGTTTCCTCTGAATTAAATTAAAGTATCTGAGAGATTTACCGAAATTTTCGTTAAAAGAAATTACTCTTAGGCAGTGAGTTCATCATGTTCGACATCCAGGCTTTTATCCAGTTATAATCCGATCTTGATGATTTTTACGCAGGTGATGCCACACCTCAAAAAAACATTCGAGGAAATCTTCAAACCATTCTATTCCTTTGTCTTAATGTATACCCTTTTATAAAGTATATAACTCTTTCATTCGAAATCGAGACTATCCTTAAACATAGACTATTGTATTTCTAATATTTTCTGTTTTTTATGTGTTAAGTTCCAAGTTAGAGGACTAAAAACAGTTGTTATAAAGCCTTGGTAGAGATTACTTCACCAGGTAACTTGCAAGTTAGTTTAGTGATTCTTTCTGCTATCCGGCAGCCACTTGACAATCGTATGACAGCTATGTGAAACCGTACGACAGTTTTCTGGCATCCATCTAACAGTTGCGACCTGACATCCAACCGATAGCTTCCATCTGACTTTTGAAATCAGATATCGAACATTTATCTGACAGCTTTAATCTGTCATATGATGTCGATCTCTGATAAAGCTACACCAGGTAGCTTGGAGAAGGTACAATCTTCTAAAAGAGTGTACAGCTACTGGCGTACTCCGATGATATCGATATCATTGGAAACAACACCCGAGCCGTTAGTTCTGCTTTTTCCAGACTGGATAAGGAAGCGAAGCGTATGGGTCTGGTGGTGAACGAGGGCAAGACGAAATATCTCCTGTCGTCAAACAAACAGTCAGCGCATTCGCGTCTTGGCTCCCACGTCACTGTTGACAGTCATAACTTTGAAGTTGAAGATAATTTCGTTTATCTGGGAACCAGCATTAGCAACACCAACAATGTCAGCCTTGAAATCCAACGCAGAATCACTCTTTCAAACAGGTGCTACTTTGGACTGAGTAGGCAATTGAAAAGTAAAGATTAAAACCAAACTCTACAAGTCTCTCATCATTCCCATCCTACTTTACGGTGCAGAAGCGTGGACAATGTCAACATCCGATGAGACGGCACTAGGAGTTTTCGAGAGAAAGGTTTTGCGGAAGATTTATGGTCCCTTAAACATTGGCAACGGCGAATACCGCAGAAGATGGAATGATGAGCTGTATGTGTTGTTCGACGACATAGACATAGTCCAGCGAATAAAAAGACATCGGCTACGCTAGCTAGGTCATGTTGTTCGAATGGATGAAAGTGCTCCAGCTCTGCAAGTATTCTATGCAGTACCCGCTGGTGGAAGCCGTGGAAGAGGGAGACCTCCACTCCGATGGAAGGACCAGGTGGAGAGGGACCACCTCGCTTGGTATAACCAATTGGCGCCAAACTGCCAGAAGGAGGGATACGTGGCGCGGTGTTTTGGACTCGGCTATAACCGCGTCTACGCCAGTCAAGAAGAAGAAGAAGGTAGCTTGGAAGTTATTTCAGTGAATCTTTCACTATCTGATATCCACCTGACAATCGCATGACAACTATTTGACATCCATCTGACAACCGTACGACAATTTTCTGGCATCAATGTAACAGTTGCGACCTGACGTCCAACTGCTATATTCCATCTAACATCTAAAAGCAGATATCGAATATTAATCTGACTACTTCTACCTGACATCTGCAGACTGTCATCTGAAATCCAACTGATAGCTCTCTGTCATCCATTTGACGTCATCCATTAATCTGATGGTGATCTCTGATAACAGCCATTTAACGTTTATTTGAGAGCTAATATACATTTGACATTTTAGAATCCATATGATATACATTTTAAAGTAGACATCTAACATATTTCTGACAGCTGCCTTCTGACGTCTATTTGACAAGCAGAAATCTGATAGGTGAGATCTATCGTACAGCTGTCATCTGAAATCCATCTTCTAAACATTTTAAGGCTCTCTAACATTTGTATTGTCATATAGTGTCCATTGACTTCGACCATCTGATATTCATTTGACAGCTGTCATCTGACGGCGGCCTTTGACAACAGCCATCTTACATTTACTTGACAGCTATCATCCGATATTCATTCGACAGATGTCATCTGATGCAGACAAGACAAGTGTGAAGAAGCATAGTCATATTGCAGTGCCAAAAAGGGCCAATAAGGCACGAGAGCTGTTTTCTTCTTTTATATTTTCAACAGAACTCAATCTCCCACAATGTTGCTTAATATATGACAGCCTTATATACAATTGGGAAACCCTGAAGATAGAGCCGAGCATAATATACTATAAATAACAAGCTTTTATTCAAAAATTATTTATATTTTTTATGAAAATCCCACTAATATATGAAACTGCCCACGAACTTTTCCAACGGTATTAAATTGTTAATAACGCATAATATTCACATTAACCACCACAATTCAACCGCCACTTAAGCAACCCTGTTCGCTGGTATTTACAGCTAATTTGCATTTACAGCAAGTTAAACAACATAAATAAAATCACAATAAAAATATAAAGCTAAGCCGTGTTTAACACCGAACGTATTAGCCGTAAGCGACTAACCGTAAGTGCAATTTAACGAAGAAGAAGAAAAACCCTCGACAAAAAACCACTTTCATGGTGGAGTTACAAATTGTCTCTGCGGAAGCGCAGCTGTTTTTCGAAAAATATTAATTTAGAGCGGCAAAGCAACGCAGCTGCCCGCCACCACACCACTTAGTCAGCCGTACAATTATTATTTTTAGTGCATATGCAAAAGGCAACAAAAACAGCAATAAATAGAGTAAAGTATATTTTCCTATTTCTTTCATTCAGTTTTGCGAAAACTGGCTTCTGCTTAAGCCACTACGCTGCGTCGCATTTTGTTGCATTGCAGCTTAGCTGAAAGCCACGCACCGGGAGCGCCACTTTGCCATGGCATTATAATGGTAATGCGATACAACAGTTGTTGCATGTACCAACGAACCAACGGTACTCATGTCTTATGCGGCTTTAATGTCACATGATTTACATTTGTAGCCGCCAAGGCAATTGCCACCAAGTTGGTGAAGGCGAGAAGAGAGGGGCGAAGATGTGGAGCTGGTGTGTACTAAGAGCTCCAGTAGTGGGAGCTATAAGCTCAGTTGAGCAAATTGAATTCTACGCTAAATGCCACCTACATAACGGTACAATCCACAAATACACCTCATCCGCCAATTTTTCACATTCTTCGGTGCCGCCGCCGCTGCCGCCACAAGAGAGTTTATAAAAATATGCAAATAATCTGTAAATTTATAGGCTTTGCTCGTGTGTTGCGTAACGTCTGCTACACATTGTGGCACTTGGCGTTGCGTGGCAAGAGTACATTGAATGGTGGCAGTTGCTCCTCCTTCAAGTGCCGTTACCTTTTATGCGCTTAAGTTTATTTTATTAGCTTAAATACTTTTTTATTTATTCTAATTTCACTTACTTTTTCATAGCCAATCATATTTTTCTGATTTTATTGTGAGTTTTGTTGTACGCTTATGCGGTAGAAAATCTCTGCAGAGAACATGTTCTTTCTTGTCTTTCCAAATCGCATTGTGTTAAATAGGTAGTAGCATTCTACAGCGTGAGCCAAAAGTATTTAACTCTTTCATATTTTTCAGACATTCCCAGACTGGTTTTCCTGAAAGTTTTGAATTTCTTAGCGTATTTATAGTTTAGTTTCACAAGAGACACAAACCTGAGAAATAGCCAAAGAAAAATTTGTTTTGAATAGTTGAGCGAATTGTCTTTCAGTATCAGTATATATTGAAACTTTTAGGGGAACGTACTGCCCATCGAACATGTAAAATCTTAGCCCATATTGTTGAAACAGCGATCTTACGCTAAACCTATATTTTTATACTCTCGCAACAAAAGTTGCTAAGAGAGTATTATAGTTTTGTTCATATAACGGTTGTTTGTTAGTCATAAAATTAAATGAGTTAGATATAGAATATATAATGTATAATGTATGTATATATAAAAATGATCAGGCTGAGGAGACAAGTCAAAATCCGTATGTCTGTCTGTCCGTCCGTCCGTCCGTCTGTGCAACGGATAACTTGAGTAAGCATTGAGATATCTTGACGGAACTTGGTACACATATCCCTTGATACCGTAAGAGGGTTGCTTTCGGAGCACTGCCAGGCCCACAGAATGGCGAAAACCGAAAACACATAAAGTGTCATAACTAAGCCATAAATGAAGTTATAAAAGTAAAATTAAGGATCGCCCTTATAAGGGGCATATTTGGATGTAATTTTTTTGGGGAAATCGGTTATTTGTATATATATCTCGCAAACCAATGAAGCTATATAAACCAAACTTTCTGCAGTCGATTCTCTTCCGTACTTCACCACACACCATGAAATTAGTTAAAATCGGATAATAACCACGCCCACCTCCCATATAAAGGTAGGTTGGAAATTACTAAAAGTGCGTTAACTCACCAACGAAACACGTCAGAAACACTAAATTTTACAGAAGAAATGGCAGGGAGAAGCTGCACTATTAAAAAATGTAAAATGGGTGTAGAGTGGCTGAATTTGGCATTCCATCTGATTCGTTCACTTTATAATATATATATGTACATTAGGAACCAATGAAGATCGCGGAGTAACACTTTATACAAATACTGTATATGATCTGTGGCATTAATTGTAAAAAAATTATCGAAATCGGACTATAACTTTTCAATGCACCGGATATCGAATATGAAGAACTCTGTGCCTTATGGTAATTTTTCACCGAAAATCAGATATCTTAATTTAATTCAGAGGAAATCTTTTTTTATTCTAATAGTGTCCTTTGAGTTGTGACATATAGATGTTATAAGATATATTTTGATCGGGTAGTGGTTGTTTCATTTAAATATAAATACCTAGATATCAAATCCCACACTGAAATGAATTGGGCAATTTGAGTTTAATTCCCTTACGCTATAGCCGAAGGATCCTCATCACATATAAAGTATATACTGCCAAATTTCAATGACATTTTGTAACACTTGCGCTAAAGATCACCATGACTGTTCTACTCCAGTTTTAATTAAAGGTCCGCCTTATACTAGAAGAATTGCTTAAAAAATATAGTCTAACAAAAACATTGTTTTTCGCATAACGGTCGCTTGTGGCAATTAGACTTAATCGAGTTAGATATTAGTTATATATTTAGGAATAATCTGAATATAGAGACCAACATTTTATATTATCTGGTAGTCCGAAAATCCATCACGTGAAAATTTAACATCCTTAATGTAGTTTGCCCTACAAATCAAACTCCCATATGCCCACTGAAACGGGTTCTGTTCAGTATCTCCATAAGCTGTGACAATTTTGGGTGCGATCTCGACTAACCTTATATTATGGAACTTCTTTGCAAAGTCCATTGAGTTCATCTATTTCACTTGACTGATTTATCAATAAAATTAAGAGGTCTTGTTCCTCCAACCTATATTGATGTCGTCTGGTATCCAAAATCAATGAAATCCGTCTAGATGTACCCCTAACGTCTATATTGGAATGGTTTGAATATAATGGTCGGGAGGGCCGGTGTTACAAAGAAAAAGAAAAAATAAAATAAGTAATCACGTGAACTTATCTTTTTCTTACAATAAGTTATTACATTCATGCTTTAAACCCGTTTTTGACCAATGTTACGACCTCAGCAACAAGATGATTGCAAATGTCCAAGCATGCCAACAGTTACTTCAACTCGAATGTAATCTACATTAAATAGTTACGGAATAATCTGGTAATGACCTGACTGGAGGTGACGGCTCTAATATTTATTTCACTAAAACTTTAATAAATAATAAACTTTATTTGTGATACTAATACTCTCTTCCACAAAATCCTTTTAATTACCCAAGTTATGTTACTTTAAAGATTAAAATAAAATATCTACAAAAAACATAAATCCACCACAATTTAATAACAACAACAATAAGAATACAACGCAACCATTGTTTGTTGAATGAAAAAAAAAAAACAAATTCTCGACAGGTGTTCTCCAGTAATAATTATGCGGTGGTTGCTGAGCAAATGAATCTATTAGGCCGTGTAACTGTGGGATAAATAATATGTGAACATAAAAAGCACAATTACAAATATACAAATGTATGTATGTATTTATTTATATTTTTTTCTCAAAGCCAAATATAGCAAAATTACAGATTAAAGCATGAAAATGTAGAATTGTGTGTGCGCTGTGTACGGTGTATTAGAGCATAAATTTGCGCATCTAAATTAAAATATGTGTAGCGTGAATATTCAGATAAACATATGTATGTATATCAGAGTACTCTCAGCGCTGTGCAAAATTAGCTAAAATTTAAAAAGAAAAAATTGCGCAAAATAAAAAAAAATATGGCAACAACAGGAAAATTAAAACACTGTCTCACTCGAAGCGACACAATGCACTCACAAAATTTAGATGCAAATATATATATCTATGTTGAAAATATATATATCTGCTGTTAAAACCCACAACAATAGCTTGTGCAAAGCGCAAAAAAATCTGCTCTAAAAAATATATATAAATAAATGTTTGTGAAAAAGATATAGCAAAACCAAAACAAAACCTGGGTAATTATTGGCCTCAGGTGCATAAGCTGCATAGAAGCATGAAATTTCCGAGTGCTGCGTTGCGCTAGCAAAAAGGGCGTTTGCAACAACCCGTTATAATATAGAGACAAAAGCAACCACAACCACATCACTAGGCCTACACTTGTACACCTTCGAACAATAGAATGTTGAAATTAGCCGGGTTGCACTGTGGCAGCCAGCTTTTTGAACAGGTTGTATGGAAAATCATGCATTTGCCCACTTCTGGTTTGCTTCCGAAGCATACATTTAGGAATTGGCAAGATAAAAATTCTGTTGCTTTTGGATTAAATCTTTATTGAAATAACAATCATTAGCTTATTAGTAAAATATCTAATCACTTGATAGGTGGCGCTCATAATTTTTTTCATCGATCAAAAGGTTATAGTGAAGTTCACATGCAACATTTATCCTATATTATTTTAATCTGGTCCGTCAAAGTTCGATTAAAATCCAAATATTAGTATATAAAATTTAGTTTTTAGATTTTGAAAATATACTGCTGTTGAAAACTACTTAAGAACGATGTTGAGTTCCTGCATTAGAGACTATTTTGAATAAAAAAAAGCGTTCAAATACCTAGGATAAAAAGGTTTATTTCATAAACTAAGGATGTTTTCAGCATACACAACCGGCGTAATATGCTTAGGATCATTATTATGTTGAAATCTTCAAATCACTGATCAGTTCTCTTCCGCATTCGGCAGCATTACATTTTGGAGGATCAAAACTTACCATTATTGAGCCCCCACCAAACTTTACAATTGGTGGTTGGTACGGTGAGACGAACTAGGAGTCGTATTCTGTACATTTTACCTCCGCATGGACTTTCTAATATCTGAGACAACTCTATTTATATTTGTTGCACTCCTGAAAAAAAATTTAACGCCACTGATTTTGAGTTCACGATCTTCGTCTTTGAACAAAAGCAATAGACGCTTTCGTTGCGATGGCGCTACTAAGGATTTTTTCCGAACCAGTCTACAATTAAGGCCAACATCTTCTAAACGAAATGCAACTGTTGCTTTTGTTATTAACTTTTCTTGGTGAATATAAATTTCTCGGTGGATGCCTGTAGCACTCCTCCTCGTGTCCTATTTTGACAACCTTAAGATCATCGTATTAACTTGGTTAAAAGTTTTTCGAACTTTTTCCTTTCTGAAAATATTTTTTTTTGCGGTTTTAAACTTTGAAAATATATGAAATATTGTCATCATGATCTCAAAACGTCGAAAACATAACTTTGTCCATTACAATTGTTTCCTAGTATATTTTAATATAAAGATGATTATTCCGATCTATGAATTAAGTAATGTAAATTATCAATTGTTATAGAGGATCAGCTGATGGTGAAATTTCGAACGAGCAATTCAGATATCACCAGGTGGATAATTTTCAAAATTTCCTTGGTTCATCTTGCCAAATAAGGTAGACACAAAAATTAGTTTAGGTTAGGTAGTTTAGGGGCTTGTCTGGGAATATGGTTTCATTGATATTCGCCGTCTTATGCTATAATATGCAAATAGATGAAACCGGCTGTTTCTCACAAATTTTTTATTGTTAGTGATACTGAGCACATGTAGATCAATAGCGGTCCCCTATAACAGTGTACAAATGTTCACAATCATACAATAACTGCGCCTCCTTCCAATATATATAATGGCCTTTTGAAGCCTCTAGGTTAAGTTAGGTTAGGTTCATAGCCTGACCCACGCGAAAACAGTCGAGAAGGATCCCACATTGATAGATAAAACGTCGACTCACTATAAGCCCTTTACTTCTACAAATTTTATTATTTTAATTTCATTAGGCTAATATCCATTCCGCAGAGATCGCTTGGGTCCCTAAGTATATTAGATAACTCAAAACTCCTAAAAACAGAGAACATAGCTCTTCCAAAAATGAACTTCAGTTACACTAGTTTCCATATTTAGAAATAATTATATCCGTCCCGGTCCAGTCCGGATGCTTCTCAATGGAGGATAGCACAATAAAATTAGGTAGAAATTATAAAAATCGTCATCAGATTTATAAATATATTTCAATATTCTCTAAATAAACCCACGTAATCACATGCCACTCCTTCAGCTTCATTTAACATTGAGCTATTTACACAATGAATTTGATTTAAATCATCCCTTACCCTCTGCGGTCGGCAAGTAGCTCACTTACAAATCTTAATACCTAATCTCTCAAATCTGAACACAATAGCATTACATATTAAATAACTGTAAAAATAATACCGCTCATTGCATTTTGAATTGCTAATGCATAGAATTTATGAAGTAGACGAAATTTTCGAGCAATCAAACAAACGCCAAACGCTTCGAGGGGTGGCACCAGCCAGTCACTAAGTCCGCGAGCAGACCGCAAAGGATACGCGCAGCGACCACGGGGTAGAAAGCAGAGCGGATAAGAGGATAATTTCACACGATTGCTTTTGTTACGCGCTAGAGAAACGAAAATGTTCGCTTTATGGGGAAATCGTTCAATATTTTTATGGGTGCAGATACGTGGAGGATAAGGCGGCAACAAATTATGCATTGACGGTTTATAAATTGAATTAAATTGTCAAATGAATAGCCAGCGAGTGAATGATGATTTTTTATAGCAGTCAGGCGATTGTTTAGATAACTCGTAGGATTGTGAGGAAATGAATTTTGATTTAATTTCGATGGGCTGTAAAATGTGCGTTGGCTTCTCAGACAATGCCAGTGGCAGGATAGTTTTTGTTGCAAGTATGTTTTTGTGTGTGTTGGCAGTATGATTTTGATTGTTAAAATATAATAAAAAGTAATTTATTTGGTTGAATTGTCTTTTGTCTGAAGCTCCTAGAGTAGGCGCATTGTGTTTTTTTTTTTGTGCCATGATAGCTAGTATCTTTAAGAGTTTACAAAAATTTCTCTCACCTAGAAAGTTATCATCCACTCGAAATATGAAACTGGAATGATAAAGAGTTGTCTTAAAATCATTACTAGCTAAGTTCTAGTTTTGAATAATTGTGGACAGTTCCCGGTCTTACTGAAAAACTCTGGCGGAACTCAGATAAATAAATACATTGGGAACGTAACCTTTGACCTTTATTAGAACAAACTGTTATCCAGCAAAGGAGTTTTATTCTTCTGTTATCATAACCACTTAAAGACATCTTCAAAACTTTGCTTTAAAATTGAACTAAAAAGACGACCAGATTCTTCTTTACAAACATTAGATCGTAGAGAAACATGTTTAGATCGCCAGCAGCACCTGGAAAAATAAATACTAATGGAATTTCTGATACCTGACAAAGTGACTATGGTAGGTGTTAATAATAGTCAGTCATCCTTTGAATATCATCACTATAGTCTAAGAAGACGAGGTGGAAACATCTCAACATTTCTGTCTGGAATGTCCTGCTTTTGCAAGATCGAGCCTAACACTTTTTGGATCTCTCTTTTTCGAACACCTTCGCGAACTAACGGATATAAAAGTAAAAAATCTATGCCTATTTTTGGTACTTTCAGGGTGCTTTGTCGAGCCTTAATATCCAATTAAGGTAGTTATTCAGTCTTCACAAAGGACTGTCTCTTAAAGTTTAGATGGGAACTGGAGAACTCATAGAACCCAATCAAGTCACTGAGGATGCTAAAATGTTAAAGCAAAAATTATCAGCGAATAATTTCCGGAACCCCAAGAAAAGAAAACAACGTAGTAAAGAATGGTAAACAATTTACATATTGTTTTGTGTACCTTCCACAACCTTGGGATTCTTCTTTATGTATGGTTACCAATGTCGCAGAAAACTGTAATGTTTTATTAGACATTTAAAAGACACATTAAGCTTAAAAGTGGAACATGGTCGTGCCTGAACTGTCTTTCGACTTCCAAAGAACCCATCAAATGTTATTTTTAACCATCGCCTACTAATACTAAGCAACAAATCTCACTTAATCAAAACCTAAAAATACATTACTCACCCAAACTAACCAATAAGAGTAATAACGGAACAAACTCCTTAAAATAGCTGTAACAACAAAACCAACAATAATAACACCAAAATACACTACTACTTAATGAAGGCAACACTTAGCTTTTTCGCTTATCATTGCTCAGAGTATGAGTAACGGCGCTTTTTGGTTTCGCCATTGGCATTGGCAAATGATTGATGGCACTCGAAAGTGGGCAATGCAAATGCATATACATAAAGGAAAGCAGATTTTTTCCACCCCCGTCAGTCGCTGCTGTCGAATAACAGCAATGAGCTCGAACTAATATTGACTTGTCGGATTATGTGGCAGTTGATGACTGTTTGTTCCTTTCTCACAATTTTGTACAATTTTTTGCTTACTTTGCTTGCCGTCAAGTGACGGATTTGGTTGCTTAATGAAATTTTCGTATGTTTCCTTTTTTCCTCCAGTTGAAATTTTAAAAAATGATCTTCTTATATGCCTCGACTGCAGCAAATTTGTATCTAATCCAAGGCTAATGAAATTGCCGGCAATCCATATGAGCGCCTCTTCAGCGGAATACCGCAATATTGACAGTTAAGTGATTCGTTTATGATAATCCACAATTTGCATGGATTTAATGTATGTCAATTGTAAATGTTTATTGCTATGCAAGGATTTTCGTATGAAAAATATTGTACTGCAGCTGTGGGGAGGTTCACAGGGCAAACAAGTAATAAATCATTTCAATCTTTACAAATCAAACATATGTGCAAGTAGCATGTGTATTTGTGACAAATGTTTACTGGCATGAAATATGATTTTTTTTTAATTCTGAAAATCAATCAAGTAAGTAAAAATGCAAGCCGTCTTCAGTACTTTTCTTTTTGAAAAACAAAAAAAAAAAAAACAATTTACATAATATTCCATGCCGGGGAATTTGTTTTAATAAAGGTCTTATTTTATTTTATTTTATTTTATTTTATTTTATTTTATTTTATTTTATTTTATTTTATTTTATTATATTTTATTTTATTTTATTTTATTTTATTTTATTTTATTTTATTTTATTTTATTTTATTTTATTTTATTTTATTTTATTTTATTTTATTCTATTTATTTTGTTTTATTTTATTTTATTTTATATTTATTTTATTTTATTTTATTTTATTTTATTTTATTTTATTTTATTTTATTTCATTTTATTTTTATTTTATTTTATTTTATTTTATTTTATTTTATTTTATTTTATTTTATTTTATTTTATTTTATTTTATTTTATTTTATTTTATTTTATTTTATTTTATTTTATTTTATTTTATTTTATTTTATTTTATTTTATTTTATTTTATTTTATTTT
Source organism: Zeugodacus cucurbitae (assembly GCF_028554725.1). NCBI lineage: Eukaryota > Metazoa > Arthropoda > Insecta > Diptera > Tephritidae > Zeugodacus > Zeugodacus cucurbitae. The sequence goes on from NC_071671.1 coordinate 56,627,925, forward strand.
ATTTTATTTTATTTTATTTTATTTTATTTTATTTTATTTTATTTTATTTTATTTTATTTTATTTTATTTTATTTTATTTTATTTTATTTTATTTTATTTTATTTTATTTTATTCTATTTATTTTGTTTTATTTTATTTTATTTTATTTTATTTTATTTTATTTTATTTTATTTTATTTTATTTTATTTTATTTTATTTTATTTTATTTTATTTTATTTTATTTTATTTTATTTTATTTTATTTTATTCTATTTATTTTGTTTTATTTTATTTTATTTTATTTTATTTTATTTTATTTTATTTTATTTTATTTTATTTTATTTTATTTTATTTTATTCTATTTATTTTATTTTATTTTATTTTATTTCATTTTATTTTTATTTTATTTTATTTTATTTTATTTTATTTTATTTTATTTTATTTTATTTTATTTCATTTTATTTTTATTTTATTTTATTTTATTTTATTTTATTTTATTTTATTTTATTTTATTTTATTTTATTTTATTTTATTTTATTTTATTTTATTTTATTCTATTTATTTTGTTTTATTTTATTTTATTTTATATTTATTTTATTTTATTTTATTTTATTTTATTTTATTTTATTTTATTTCATTTTATTTTTATTTTATTTTATTTTATTTTATTTTATTTTATTTTATTTTATTTTATTTTATTTTATTTTATTTTATTCTATTTATTTTGTTTTATTTTATTTTATTTTATATTTATTTTATTTTATTTTATTTTATTTTATTTTATTTTATTTTATTTTATTTTATTTTATTTTATTTTATTTTATTTCATTTTATTTTTATTTTATTTTATTTTATTTTATTTTATTTTATTTTATTTTATTTTATTTTATTTTATTTTATTTTATTTTATTTTATTTTATTTTATTTTATTTTATTTTATTTTATTTTATTTTATTTTATTTTATTTTATTTTATTTTATTTTATTTTATTTTATTTTATTTTATTTTATTTTATTTTATTTTATTTTATTTTATTTTATTTTATTTTATTTTATTTTATTTTATTTTATTTTATTTTATTTTATTTTATTTTATTTTATTTTATTTTATTTTATTTTATTTTATTTTATTTTATTTTATTTTATTTTATTTTATTTTATTTTATTTTATTTTATTTTATTTTATTTTATTTTATTTTATTTTATTTTATTTTATTCTATTTATTTTATTTTATTTTATTTTATTTTATTTTATTTTATTTTATTCTATTTATTTTATTTTATTTTATTTTATTTTATTTTATTTTATTTTATTCACTATTCGCTGCTATTTAGACGGGTTTTTGGATCAGAAATAGCTTCTAAATTCAAATAAAACTCTTTTGTAGATGATAACCGGTGTTAAAAAATACTGCAATTCAAGAGATGGATTCGTAGAATTAAATTCTTTGTAGCGAAGACCAAGATTTGATACCATCGCAGTTGATGTTTTTAATCTGAATCATTTCAAGCTACAACTTGATATTAAACGCGTGTCCAAGACTATTTTCCAAGAATATTTTCAAAATCGTTCAAGGATCAGTGCCTTCCAATACACAAGTAAAATACTTCCATCTTTATCTTATAGGCGACCAAAAATAAGAGTTATACTTTACATTAGTGGATGTAGGAACCTCTAACGCGCTAAAAGCAAACTTGACATTTATGCCTTGCGCTTAAAAGTTCACTAACAAACATATACCATTACAAGCGTACAAAGAAACGGAAATTCGAGTGCGACAAAAAGGAAAGGAAAGCGAAAAGGCGCTACCACTAAAGACATTCGCGTTCCATTAAAACACTAGAACGTTCAATGCCATCTGCGGAGCTTAATACAACGAGTGCGCTCCTAAAAATATGCACTTGAAAATGCATTTCGCCTTTTAGACATACTCATAACGGTACTGAAGCTAAATGCAACCACAACAGCGGTTCCTTCCTCTTGAACAAGGTCCTACCGCCTACAAGTTGTTTTCTCAGTAGAGAAGTCCTGTTTAGACGCCGTTTCATAAAGCTTACTACCTTGCCATTGCCTTGGAAAGGGCGGAAAAAACGGTTATTGATATTGAAATTGCATTTTAAAAGCTTTGTTGCTCATTGACTTTGTGGCTACATATATTTACTTGCATATTTAATGTTTAGGGTGTGAGCTTGCGCAGCGTTTAAGTGTTTCTTCAGTCTTTCCTTCGCTTTGTTGACTTTTAATGCAAGTGTGTTTATCAAATATTTAACATATTCCGCATTTTCTTAAATACAATTTTGTGTTCGTAATTGATTATAATCTTAATCGAGAGACACATACACACTTTTAGTGTTATTACCCTGGTCGTTAAAAATCACTACATTTTGTCAGCAATATGACAATGGATGATGTGAGTAGGTGTAGAGGAGGGTATATTGAACGGAAGACAAGTGATTTGTAATTCTAAATTTGTAATAATCAAAAGAAAGCAGACACAGCGACTTCGGATTCCTTTAGGAAGTAACAACAAACATTGATACAAATAAATTATCCTACCCAACTTAATAATTTTGCCTTTCAATTCTTTGAATCTATGTATTAAGATTCTAATTAACAGTCGGCAACTATTTTCATGAGAAATAATCCCGGTGATCATAATCATCTTGGAGATCCTGAGTTTTGTTCTATGGATTATCTAGTACATTCAATGAGAAAAATAAAAATTTTATCTGAAAAATATCTGTATTTACGACACGGGTTCGATGCAAGTTGAAGAGCAACGATACACTATTTTTTTTCCAAATATCACACGTTACTCGACCTCTGCAAGTCTTAGATAGGTCAGAGCGTACGTTCGGCTTTGGCTTGTCAAAACGGCTTTGGCCTGTCAAAATGGCCAGCGTCCACATCAAATTGAAAGCAGAAAGTACCGAAATTTACTTTTCTTAAACATATGGTGTCTTTGAAGACCCTCACGAGTGGTTCTTTCATAAGTCTTAAATTTGGTAGTAAAAGGAGATACTGAGCCTGACACGCCATAAAAGCCTGACTATCATTCTCATTGGGTCTGGAACTCAGAACCCCAATGCATCCACTCGGTTCTGAGTATCGAAAAGGTTAAGGATTCCTTCAGAGTGTTTTTGGAAGCATCTATAAATAGCATCCCTACACGATATCGAAATAATCTCTACGCTATTGTTCTGGGACCTGGTATTCCCACTAAAGGACGGACCGAGCATCAATCGTGTTCCAGAATAAAAGAATACGCTAATCAATATCTCATTTGCCGGACGTTGGGATCGCATTATGAGATTCAATATCTCAGATTTCCAGTAATTTAACCAAGCGACGAATCTGAGCCCCTAACATCAGCTACTATTATTAACAAAATACGCAACCCCACAGTGTACAATTAAACAATCCCAGCAGCATTTAAATTTGATGAGTTCATAGTTTCTTACATAATTTTAAACCGGAAAACACACAAAATTATGCCAACCAAGCAATTCGTCACGTGAAAATCTAGAGCAAAAGCACAAACTTTCAGTTTATATTACCTTAGTTACAGGAAAAGTTTAATGACATCTCCGAACGCTTCAAAGTAATAAAGGAACCTTGGTGACTAAGAAGACAACAAGTAGCAAACACAGAAAAATGTCATAAAACCGAAAATGATATGCTCGGAGAGTTTACTTTGGTTGCATATATGTGTAATCTCCATTGAAGGGGTGTCTGTGTGTGAGTAGCTCAACTAAAATGGCATCAAACGCTCAATGTCATCAAATACCTCAAACCATCATAAAATGGATGAATCTTCCACCAGCTACTCCTCGCCTCCGAATGTGTGAGTTTGTGTGTTTGTGTTGTGGCAATGTTTGTAAACTCATAATTGGAATTAATTATGCATTCGCACTTTATGGCCAATGTGATGGAGTGAAGTTTTTGGCACAACAATTCCCTTACTACGACAGCCCGAGATAGTAGATAAGTAAGAAGGAAGGAGGGAGAGAAAGCAACCATTTTCGAAAGGATAAAATCGAGCAGGAGCAAAATGCAACTGAAGTGACTGTTTTCTGACAGATAGTTGATAGCTGAGTGTCTTCCTGCCAGTGCAAACACTTATAAAATCACAAATGCGCACACAAATACAAACACATAGGCAATCATATGTATGTGTGGTTGTGTGTAGTAGAAGTCAATCGCAAGCCACAAAGTGTTGTTGCCACTCCGATTAGTTTAAATATGTGGCAAATTTCCACAAACAAACAAAAACGCACCAAAACACACATACATATTTACAGCGCTTTCCACATAATTTCCATGTGTTTAAGTGTATGACATGGCCATAATGGCCAACCATGCTGCTGATGCTCATCTTTCTGGGTAAGCAATTTTGAAAGTTCATTTTCTTGGGTTAAGTGCAATTTGCACTAATCGTATTTTTAACGCTTACACTACTAATCGAGCATTTAAGTTCAGTGCGATGGAGAGTTTGCTGTGGCATATTGAATTGCGAAGTATTTGTATGAACACTTTCATATTCTTATACATAAACTGTATGTTTGTGTGTTTAAATTCATGTGAATTTATTGAAAAACGAAACTCACTTTCTAGAAAATTCATGTGTTAGAATATAGAGACAGACTTGTGCACTATGCTGCAGGCGATATGTAAAATTCTAGGTTTAAAACGAGTCAAAATTTTCATATTGAATTTCATTGCAATCTCCAGAATTGCTTGGAATTATTAAGTTTTATACATGCAATTGAGTTGACAGTTGAGAGATGACGGACTACTGGCCATAGATTCTTGAAATAGTTTTGTTTTCTTATTTTATATACAATTCCGACAGATAACTGACAAATGGAGAAAAAAAATTGTCAGTTTTGTATAAAAGAGATAAATCTTTTGACAATCGATAGTTGTAATATTAAAGACTAATGAACACAGTCCGATTCCCATAGCAATAACTGATACATGACAGATATTATATACAGTTGACAGATGAGAGTGATAGTACAATTAATTGTATATCACAATTGAAAACAGTCAACTGACAGCTTTCAAAAGGATACTTCTCATTTAAATTACAATGTGTTACAACTGACAGCTGTCAATTGACAGAAAGTAATCAAACATTTTTCACAAATAATTTATTAACACATTTATATTAAATTATTCGGCATAACAACTGACAGGAGACAGTAAACAGTAAACAGACTTTAGGAATATACGATCTATTTAGAAATCTTTTTGTTATAACTAACAATTGATAGATGACAGTCAACAGTTTGTTAACGTCATTAACTACCATACCAATATTAATAAGACTGACAGATGACAAAATACATAGTTGATGCTTATAACTACCAATAATAAGAACTATTAAATGCCAAGAATTCAAATTAAGCAATTATTTGACTTCCTTCTAGAACGCCGATTTTACAAAGGTTCATTCCAAATATTTTTAATTAATCGCCGTCAAAATATCAATCTTTCACTGAAACATATTTAGTAAAGAAAGACTAAATACAGTAAATAACGACATGGAAGAAAATATATTGGTGTGAGAAATCACGACGAAACTATGTTTAGGATTGGCTACAAACACTGCGATCTACTATAGAACTTATGGAGTTCGTTAATATCTAACCCACAATTATTATTCAAATACCTTCTTCCTCTTCTTCTTGACTAGCATAGACACCGCTTACGCGGTTATAGCCGAGTCCAAAACAGCGCGCCACGTATCCCTGCTTCTGGCAGTTTGGCGCCAATTGGTTATACCAAGCGAAGCCAGGTCCCTCTCCACCTGGTCCTTCCATTGGAGTGGAGGTCTCCCTCTTCCTCGGCTTCCACCAGCGGGTACTGCTGGAGCATTTTCATCCATTCCAACAACATAACCTAGCCAGCGTAGCCGCTGTTTTTTTATTCGCTGGACTATGTCTATGTCGTCGAATAACACATACACTCATCGTTCCATCGTCTGCGGTATTCGCCGTTGCCAATGTTTAAGGGACCATAAATCTTCCGCAAAACCTTTCTCTCGAAAACTCCTAATGCCGTCTCATCGGATGTTGACATCGTCCACGCTTCTGCACCGTAAAGTAGGACGGGAATGATGAGAGACTTGTCAGCAGTGACGTGGGAGCCAAGACGCGAATGCGCTGACTGTTTGTTTGATGACAGGAGATATTTCGTCTTGTCCTCGTTCACCACCAGACCCATACGCTTCGCTTCCTTATCCAGTCCGGAAAAAGCAGAACTAACGGCGCGGGTGTTGTTTCCAATGATATCGATATCAGCGGCGTACGCCAGTAGCTGTACACTCTTGTAGAAGATTGTACCTTCTCTATTTAGCTCTGCAGCTCGTATAATTTTTTCCAGCATCAAGTTAAAGAAGTTGTACGATAGTGAGTCACCTTGTCTGGTATCGAACGGCTCGGAGAGGTCCTTCCCGATCCTGACGGAGCTTTTGGTGTTGCTCAACGTCAGCTTACACAGCCGTATTAGTTTTGCGGGGATACCAAATTAAGATATCGCGGCATAAAGGCAACTCCTTTTCGTGCTGTCGAAAGCAGCTTTAAAGTCAAATACCTTAGAGTCTAATAAATTTCCGCTAATAATTTTGATAGAATTTTAGACAATACACGAAGATAATATTCAATGCTCTACCTATTCAACTCTGAAATCAGTTGGTAACTTCTGATTCAGTATTGACACGAAATTTGTATCAAATATAGAGACTACCTCTGTGAGACCATTACAAATTGCAGAAGAATGTTGCCTTTGGTAAGCCCTACGGAACTTCATATAAATATATGATTGTAGCGTTGATGTAGCCATTGAATTATACTGAAACTTTCTAAATTTCACATATTCACTGATTTTAATTGCTTGCCTGGTGGGGCGAGCAGAAACTTTTAAAATATAGCTATAATCCTATGAATGACAAACTTAACCTTTTATTGTAATCGCGCGGGGTTGTCTGCACTACATACTCGTATATGGTTAATTAGAAATCATTAATTTCCTCAAAATGCTGACATTTCATCGTCATTGTTTATTGTTATGTGCGGCGCAATATTTGAGGTTAATAATAAAGTGTTGAAATGCTCCCCCATTTCCATTTCTCTGGAATTTCACCCTCTTCAATTGTACGAATAACAGTGTTTGTTTAGTAAATGAGCCCTAACTATTTATAACTTTTGTTTAGAGTCAAAAGTTAATCACAGGGCCAATGTATTTGAAAGATATAAATACCAGGAATATTGAATTAACCTTCAATTAAATGATAATCAATATAAAATGTAGTTCTAATTTACAATTATGCAAATTTGACAAGGTATATATGAAGTTCATTAAGTTTCCTTAATACATTTTGTATCCAGCCTTATAATATTATAGTAGATAATAGTCTCATATTTGGATTTAGTGTAAATATAATTTAATATCTTCTAAACTTATATAATTGTCTTCAATTCTTAAATTTTATCCCCATTGATTTTCACCTCTATCCTTTGCACCCAACTTCAAGTCGCAACACGATTCCATAGTTGAAAATTCCATCAGCTCAGTAATGGCTCATTCAAAAACTAGGACCATGAAATTTTTGGAAGAGGAATAGGTTCGAGACTAACCTGCACTTCAAAAATATTACTATTTGTTATATAATCCCATACTAGACTGACTATATTACTATAGAGTTTGGAGAATAACAAAAAAACCAGAGAGCAGTTGAAGGAGTCGCCAATTTATATTGAGATAAATTCAGCATAATATTTAATATTATGTAGATATCAGCGAATATCTGATCTTCATTTATTTTAAATAAACAATAGATATATATATATATCTGTGCAAATATGCACACACACATAGAACAATTATAAATATCAATTCGTAATACAATAAAAAATGCACAATAGAAATAAAATATTTATAAAAATAGAAATTTTTTAACTTGACACACATTAAAAGTTAGCAGCAACAACACGCATTTTAGCACACTGTCTCCAATTGACGCATTCTCGGTACTCCTTACTCGGTATTCCTTACTCCCTCCGCTCCGATTCTCTAAGATTTTGCTCTTGCAGTAATTCCGACGCTTTCATCAAACGTACAAATTCGGGCGTATACGGTAGATCGTATGTCTTTATGAGCTGCTCATCAACATCCTTCTCGGCTTCCAAACGCTTCAACACTTCACGACGTTGTCGCGCTTGCATATCACTTTCCCCCTCCGCTGACTCATCCTTATTCTCTTGATGCACTTGCACTGCATTCGGTTGATGTTGCGGCTCTTGCTCTGGCTCCGGCCGCGACTGCTGCTCCGGCTGCAACTGTTGTGCTTGTTGCGGCTGCAGTTGTTGTACTTGTTGCGGCTGCTGTACCTGCGGTTCGCGCTTCTTATGCAACTGCTCCACCTGCATGTGTTGCAGCATGTCCAGATTCTGTAAGAGATCTTCACGTACGCCGACCATCTGCTCCTGATCCTCAATTGGTAGTCCCTCGTATTGGCGCAGTAGTTTCTTAACGATGCGCGAACGTTCGTCCACACTGTTCGGATCGATGAGACGCACCTCTTTGCTGAACTCATTGAAGGGTGCATCGATATTGGCACGCTTCTCACGCACTCCTTCAGCCGAATTGCTCTCGAAAATTTCTAATATTTGATCGTAGAATATTTTCAGCTCCGGCGGCAGTGGTATGCAAGAGCGTTGCTCCACTTGATCATCGATTATATCGCTAATGGCCTCCATAGCTTGTTGCACCATGTCTTCGATATGATTTACATCGTCCGTTTGCTTTTGTAGCGTATGTGGAAGTAAAAGAAAAATATTTGTTTACAGTCAAATAATGTTAATGTCGGTAATGAAACGGTATTGGTCAGACCATTTTCTCAAAGGTGTTCTCCTGTGGTGGTATTTTCTTCATGCATTGTTGATTACGCTTTAAAATTGTCCATAACGGTTTCATTTGTGGATTACATTTCGCCATATTGAACATAGATTTGACAATTTCCAGCGAACCCTTCCCATTTGCCTTGCCCTCATCACAACTGGAGAAAAGATGAGACTTTAATATATGCATTTCGAAGCATTTAGGTTTACGTTCACCTACTAACTCACCTCACCTTCGGCTTCGGGCACTTTCGCTTCGTTGCGTAGCGCTTAAATGACTCGAACTGTGGAAATGAAATGCCACGTCGTTCACGATCTTCGCTCTGTACTTTAAACGTACCATTGCCGATAAAGTTCTTCGCCTTCTGATCGCCCATAACGCTCGCATTGATAGTGATGTTCAGCTTCATGGTTTTCTGCCCGCCTGTACCTAGTGGACGCATGGTAACCGGTTGAATTTCAATAGTCATATTAATTGCATCATTGTACGTTTTACCGCCATTTGTATTACCGTCTGTACCCTTCGATCCACAGTTATCGTCAGGAGGACCGAGACCATTACCAACGCCACTGATCCCATAACTACCGGCACCATTTACAGCATTACCACCAGTGTTGCTGCCACCGTGTTTAGCACAGCCATGATTACCATTCATTCTATCTCCAAAACCTCCATGTCCAAGTTTATCTTGTGAGCCACCTGCATTACCGTTATGACGATTGTCTCCTCCACCATGTCCCGCATTGCTTTGCTCACCTCCAGCTCCATGTCCGCTATGTCCACCCTGTTTGTCTTCACAGTTCTCATTGGCAAGCTTATTGTTGGAATGTGTACTGCCAGCATTTGAAGCATTACCGCCACCTCTACCACCGTCACCTCTGTTTTGTTGGTGCTGTACGGTCTTAAGAAAGTTCTCCAGCGTATTAAATGCGGTGCAGTTGAGCATCTGATTATTCAATTGCAATATCAAGCCATTGTCTTCACCTTTGCAACTTGCGTCGTCTTTATTCTTATTCCTTCCAAACCAATCGAATGCCGCCTCCTCACTACCACCCGACTCTTCTTCCTCGGCATTCGCTATTTTTTCGCTTACAATACCCACTTCGTTTTTCTTGCTCGGCTGTTCCTTTCTTTCAATGCTCTTGATAGCGCCATCCTCGATCCGTATAGTCAATGCCGCATGTTGTTTATTTGGCCGATTTCTGTTGGTAGTTTCTTCATTATTAGTTTGCTCATTGTCATGGTCTTCCTCCCACGGATCGCTGCCATACCAAAGATTATCGACTGGTATGCCATCGAAATTGCGCGCATAATGATCGAACTGTTTGAGATTATCAAATTTTTGATTGCCAAACTCACTCGCAGAGTTGCTAAAATCGCTTTGCCTCTCCGGTTCTCGATTGCGGAGCGATAGCCGTCTCAAGCGCCCCATCAAATCGCCATAGTTATCTTCGCGCGAATCAATATAGTTGCAAGCTCTTTCTGCATTTCTGGGATAATTAGTTCTGGCCGCTTTCATAGCCTTTCTATCAGCCGCTATAACGGCTGCATCGTTAAGGGTTTCGCTCCGCGGTGTCAATACGCGTCTTTCAAAAGCATCGGAGGGTATTAAATTCCCATCATCGTTTATCAATAAAGCAGTGTTGACAACCTTGTGATTGTCGGCATTATTATCATCGATTGGGTCAACGGCTTGTGTGTTTCGTTTGTCCATCAAATGTTCAGCCGTACTCTCTTCTTTAACCTCATTGCTTGTTAACTTTTTTGCGCTGTCCTTCTCATCGTCAATTGGCTTGTTCTGTTTTGGCTCCACATTTCCATTTGTCTTCTCTTTATCCTTTTTCTCATCACTCTCCTTTGACTTCTCGGCTTCTCTTTTCATGCGTCGTTTATCTCTACTGTTAAGTGAACGTCGCTTTCTTTCGGCACCATTCAATACATGCAAACTGTCATCGCTGTAAACCTCTTTTCTTGAAATATCTACTTCGCGTCTGCGTCTACGCAATACTTTTTGTTTCGACTCGACTTTATCAGTCATCTTTTGTACGCCGCTGGTCTCCGCTACTCTTTTTTCCTTTTCTGCATTTACAGTCTCTTTTTCCTGCACTTCTCGTTTAGGCACGAAATTGTTCACCGTCATAAGATCGAGCAGTCCATCTAAATCTACTTCTTTCACAGCGGTCAATGCGCCATCTGCATTGAGCACACCTATACGCTTAACGCGCCGCTTCGGTACGTTAGACTCTTCAACTTTATTAGAGTCACGCTTGAATTTGAATATCGTCATTTCATGTTTCTCATCGTTATCCTTATCGCGCGTACCTCTCTCTGCGGTGGTCTTATAATTACTCTCCTGCTCCCCACAACGTTTGCTGTGTGCACGTCCGACATTTTCGCCAGTCATTGGTTCATTATCGTCGACCAATTGCGCATTATCCATATCATCGATATCGTCTGCATCAGTATCTACATCATCTGCTACAGCTTCTTCTTGTGTTGGCTCTTCGGCAGCTGTTAACTCTGATGCAGGTACCTCATCGGATAACGCTTTACCATCAACGACGGGCGCAAAATCTGGCACTCGCGCAACGAGTATATCATTTGGCGATAATTTTCGCACATTTCCTAAATTGAGATTACCATCGTCTTTCAAATTTTTGGTGACACGTTTTGTGCGCAATAAATCGTAAAGGTTGCTGTCCTCCTCTTCTTCATCTGGCTGCGCACTGGTACGCCTACGCCGTAGTATAGTGTATGTCGGCCCTAATATAATGTCTTCGGTTTTAGTTTTTGCATCACTACCGCCATTGGGTGCCTCCGGTTCAGCATCGTCAAGCAATTTTTCATACGAACGCGCTTCCGCTTCTTCCATATGCCTAAGGCGATCCTGCCAATCTAGCTCATCTTTCGATAAATGGCTTGTTACACGTCGATTGGTGTAATCGGCGATGCCGATGTGTGGATTTTCCGATTGGAAACTCTTCTCCAACTTCTTCACCGCATCGTCTAATTGCAGTTCCTGTTGTGTTTCGGAAAGCGCATAACTAGGGAGTGAAGGACCCAATCCTTTAGCCATAAGACGTGTGCTGGTCTTCAACTTAATTTCATCCATGGCATTGAAGCCGGTGCTGCGTTTCGAGGGTATGTTCATTATACTATTCAAGCTCTGCAAGCCGCTAAATGCTGCATTGCCATGTGCATTTCCCTTACGCGGTTCCGATTGCTCTTGTTCGATTTTTGAAAGCTTATAGTTGGCTTCATGTGACAAATCATTGCGTCCCAAATCGAATTGATCATTTACTATACTTGGAAAGTGTATATTTTCAATAGTTTTCTCATAACTGATCGGTTCGTCGTCTTCTTCAGTGTCCGTCTTCGACTTGGACTTGGACTTGGCAAAATCCTCCATTTGTGTATCGAAGTCTAACTTAAAATGTGGAAAGTCAACCTTCTCCATCATTCTTCGCATTTCCGGATCGACTTTCTTCTCTTTCAATTCATCCATGTTGTCCAGCATCTTCGTGTGTAACGCATTCCGGTAATTATTCGCTTCGAGCAGTAAGATAGAATTTAAATTGCTCTTCGGACTGCTCGGTTTACTGGGTGCGGGATTGTGGAGATTAGAGGTAAATTCAAAGTAGGCATTGTCACTTTTTATGTGTCCAGCATTGCTGGAGACCGGCTTACAGCTAATATAGGCTTTGGTTAGGACACTGGAACCATCGCCAGTGGCGCCTTTATGACTACTTTTGGTATTTGTATTTGTACTGAAACTGTCAGTGTCGAACTTCGTGTATGTCGACGAGTACGGCGCGCTCAAGGAACCAGTTTTACCAAAATCCATGTCCAGATTAAAATCCTTATCCTTTTCACTGAAACTCGATTTCCAACTGTTATTATTGAGATAGCTGTCTTTATTTGCATTGCCGGCGCCGGTATTAGCATTTTTATTTTGATTGTTTTTACTGGCATTGTTGGAATCATTCGTCTCCTTTTCTTTTTCCTTACTCTTTTCCTTCTCCTCCTTGCTGGTACCGCTCGAACCCTTCGAGTTTTTAGGCGCTTTCACTTCGGAGCTGCGCTGTTTCTGTAATATTTCATCCAAATTAATATTCTTTTGGCTATTGTGAAAACTATTCAACAAATTTCGATGCACATTCTGGAAATTCGAATTCGCATGCACCAGGTCATTCAATTGATCATTCACATTAAGTTTCTTCGCCGTTTCATCCTTATTGTTCTTATTTTCCTGTTTGGCGCCACGTCCCTGCAAGGGATGTGTTATAAAATCCTTGTCCAAATCGAGCGCCTCGCGCTCCAAGTTCAAATTTAAATCCAATTCCGAGTTTCGTAGCAGATCATCGATCGATTTGCGCCGTTGTCGCTGCAATTCGGCATTACCGTTGAGCGCCGGCGAGTCTTCCGCATTTTGTAAAGCATCGGTGGCTTCGTCCAGCGTTCGCTTGTATTGGACGAGCTCATCGCTAACGGCAGTGTGTATGCGTTGAAATTGCGCGGCAATCGTGAGTGCAAAGAAGAAAGACACGCACGAAAATTTCATTTCTTCTTTGTGCTTAAAAAATATAAAAATTTATCAAATATTATTTCTTTCACATTTAACTGTCATTGCAATTATTTTTTCTTTGTTGATAAAAATTTTTTATTCAAAAACTGTCACAAAAGGAAATTGTGAGCAAACCAACACAGGGTTACATGCATAGCTGTGGTTTTGAAAATTTTTGGAATCAAAAACTTATGGATCGCGTTTAGAAAACATGAAATATTAAACTACTAAAATATGAATATTTACAGATTTATTTATTGCTAATTCGTAATTCCAGTAAGATGGTAGGTAGACTATTGTTTCGTCTTCATTTTACATTCTAATAGGGTTTGCACTCACAGCCGCTATCCACCTCACGAAAAGTAGTTGCCTTTAATAGTTCAAAGGTTATCTCGGTTAATTCACATAACCGGGGTTTGACACACGCCCTTAAGAGGCAATGTGTTCAGAGCCGATCAGCACCAAGAAGGAGCCTTTTCAACGTACACCTACCATATCAACTTTATGACGAGGGAGGTACTCTGGGGAGAGAAAAGTCCCTCGGACGAGGGGGGTCCTGGCTGGGTTTTAGCGAGACGAGTCTTGGTACCAGCAGCCATTTTTGAAGTCTGTCAGCCCTGAATACTCAGGTGACGAAATACCTCAACCTCTGGCCTATGGCTCAACCAAAGACAAAATACAATCTTTTACGTTGTCTTCGTAAGTCCAGCGTCAAAAGTCCGTGAGGAGTTTCAATGCGGTATCGTTACCCAGGATACATTGCGACCACCACCTCACATCCTCAACTTCCTATAAGATACATGTGCTTTCTATGGCACTCAACTAAGTTTCCCCATATACAGTTGAGCTTTCCAAACTCGAATCTCTATAATCCACAAAAAACTTCGAGTTAGAGAGACTTCCGAGTTATGGAAGTTCAACTGTAATATCCCATTTCATCTCGTATATAATATTAGGTTGCAAATACCTCCCTTCCGCCTTTTTTGTCTCTTGAATTTCTCGGGGATGTATAAAGCGCTACAGAGCTCGTATCTGGCAATACTGTACATCTTTGAAAGGTCTTGACATAACCTACAAAACGACGCTAAGCATGATTGGTTTGGATATTGCGTTCAACAGTTATAGACGTGTAAACATGAAGTTCACTAACGCCGAAATTCGCGCTATTTTAAAGTTTTCATTCGTTAAAGGCAAATCCGCTAGAGAAACGTTCCGTGAGATTAATGGTGTTTTGGGGGATGGTACGACTCAGAGCGGGTGAAAACAACACCATGGATAAGCCAGCCGGCGGAAGACCTGTGACGACGAACACCAATCAAATCATGGAACACATCGAGTTAGACCGGCATGTGACATCTCGTGACATCGCCCAGGAGATGGGAGTTAATCACCAAACCATTTTAAACCATCAGCAGAAGGCTGGATACACAAAAAAGCTTGATGTTGGGGTGCCGCATTATTTGACGCAAAAAAACCTTCTGGATCGAATCAACGCCTGCGATATGCTGCTGATCCGGAAAGAACTTGACCCATTTTTGAAGCTGATGATGACTGGCGACGAAAAATGAATCGCATACGACAATATCAAGCGGAAACGGTTGTGGTCGAAGGCCGGTGGATCGTCCCAAACAGTGGACGGATTGACGGATTGACGGATTGACGGTGTGTTTGGTGGGATTGAAAGGGAATCCTCAACTATAAGCACCAGAACAACGCCAGACCACACACTTCGTTGATGACTCATCAGAAGCTACAGGAGCTCGGGTGAGAGGTTTTATCACATCCACCAAATAGCTCGGACATAGCGCCAAGTGATTGCCACCTGTTCCTGTTCATAGCGAACGCCCTTGGAGGTGTAAAGTTGAACTCATAAGAGGCTTGTGAAAAGTGGCTGTCCGAGTTCTTCGCAAATAAGGAGGTGGGCTTCTACGAGGGGGATATTATGAAGTTGCCGTGTAGATGGAAACCGATTAACGAACGAAACGACTCAAAGTTGAACTAAATCCGATCACTGTAACACTTTTTATAAAGCATTGAATAAAGAGCAAAAAAGCGGAAGGGAGATATTTGCCAACCTTTAATAATATGTATAATTACTCTACTCGATAACTATCAGTGTGACGCTATCAGCATCCACCGACTCGAAAAGGACGCTGGTTATATATTATACAACTTGCATTATGAGTGGTGAATGAAATACTGCTTGCAGAGTTGCTCATTTTTTTCTTCGAACAATTAACTTGAAAGCCTCAAAGGAGGTGAGAGCCCGGCTATAAATTGACTTGTATTCAATGAAATTGTGGTATAACATTCAGCGATTATTCGTCTGAATCCTGAACCACAGAAACTCAATTAGTTTCTATTAGAGGATGTCACTAGAATTTAATTAATGAGTTCTCTAGTTATACCAAACCCATAAAAAATTTTCGAATTGCTTCCCCGAACCATCCAATTGTGCGAATAAGGTTTTCAGTGATCTTTTGTTTTTCACTTGAAAACAAATTCGTTGATAATGAAGAGGTAATTTTTGAAACTGAGGCCAATTTTGAAGCATCATACAAAAAATGTATGGTATTATGATTAGTTCCTGCCTTGGTTTAGGCAAAATCTTAGTTAAAGCAATATTTATGAATTTATTTAGAATAAAAGAAATATCGTAAAATTCTATCAACAAGTTGATCTCCCTCGGCATCGAACTCAAATCACATACGTTAACTGCCGATGACACCCGTGCACCTCACAAAGTCATTGAAGCAACAGGATGCGAACGCTACAGTACAAACTCCATGCACAAAACTAACTTTAACGGTGTTTTTGTCTAACTCCAAACGCATTCAACAGGTGTGATCCACCACACCTACACACACACACACTTTTCCAACACTTTCCAAACTAACGGCACAGCATATCAAAGTTGCCGATAGTGAAAAGCTGCACACGCGCTGCATTGTTGTTGCCACACCTAAGTATATTCATATGGCTGTTACCGCCGATTGTTGAATGCTATTGAATACGAAAACTTTGAAGACATTTCCGACACATACATGCATACACACTCTCTACGCCACTGCAGTGATAACAAAATAATAATAACAATAATATTTTTATGCCACACGTGTGGCAGAGACTTGCAGTGGTGGTGCCACACGTTGAAAAAGTTTTTGAAAACTTCATTTTATGTGCGGGTTTGTGCGTATGTATGTGTGCGTATGCTGCCACCGCCAACGCTAGCACAACTCATTCATTCTGCTTCGCTTCCGCCACATGTTGACAGTTGTTGTCATTGTCGTCACACAGTGCAACATTTCCTACGCCACATCCGCGGTGGCGCAAGGAATGCGATGAAACAGCGGTGAAAGCAAGGTAGCGTTGTTTTAAAGTGTATAGACAAGTGTTCATATATGTATTTTTGTTATACTCTTGCAACATATTGCACAGAGTATAACATCTTTATACACATAACGGTTGACTGTAACAGTAGTTTTAGCTGTTAAGTTAGATATAGAGTTCTATTGCATATATTAAAGTTATCAGGACGTCTGCACTGGATCAGACGAGTTTATATCCGGATGACCATCTATCTGTCCGTTCAAACTCAGTAACTTCTCGACCAATTTCAACGAAATTTGGTAAATAACATTTTCTTGATACCCTGATGTTACTGATGTGAAACGAGCAAAATTGGTGCACAAACACGTCTACTTCCCATATAACATAATTTTGATTTCATCGGATTTGTTCAATTTACAATATATGTATTAAGCACCAGTGAAGATATCGGAATATAATTTTACACAAACAATTAATTTAAGGTGTGAAATCACTCACATAAAAATTGTCGATATCGCACTATAACTTGTGAAGATACCAGATACCGAACATGAGGGCCTCAATGTCTACGGAACATTTTTGCCAAAAATATTGTTAAATATCTTTGATATTAAATAGAAATTCAAATCGAATCTTTTTCTTCTAATAATATGTCTCTCTATGGTAATACCAGGTCAATACTTCATCAAGCCCTCATATACCTCATATTATGATTTATAAACATCCGCTGGACCTTATAACGTATATATCGGTTAATACCTGGATATGATGTAGCTTGGTGACGAAGATGAGTGAAAACGAAAATGGCATTATACCAGTCCTCTAATACCATATACAATGATTTTCGTTATTCGACCGAAAACATGGATCTTAATAAAATTTAATATTACGAGAGTAGAAAATATTC
Organism: Zeugodacus cucurbitae; assembly: GCF_028554725.1. Taxonomy (NCBI): domain Eukaryota; kingdom Metazoa; phylum Arthropoda; class Insecta; order Diptera; family Tephritidae; genus Zeugodacus; species Zeugodacus cucurbitae. The sequence goes on from NC_071671.1 coordinate 56,645,608, forward strand.
GGCAGCACCCGTACTAAGCACTTCCTTACTTTTTTCTATGTATGAGCGCTTGTGGTTGCTCTGCCACTTTACCGCTTTGTACTTGCCACTTCCAATACATTCTCTTTTTTCTGCCACTTTTTTGCTACCTGTATGTGTGGCGGATCCTCTTTCATTGACGTAATCGCTCACTACAAGCAGTTGTTGTTTTAGTTTTTTGCTGTTTCTACCTTCTTTTGTTTCACCTGTGCAACCGCACCGTCAGTCATGCCAACCAACATGTGTGTTGTTGCAATTGTTTTACTTTGATTTTTATGCCGCCATTGATTTGTATTCATGCACCTTTTAGAGCTGCCAAGTCAATAGGCTCGAACTGCCATATGCCAATGCAATACACTTGCTGCCTTGCCACCAATACACACGCACACATGCTTACATTCATACAATAGTTTATCTGTTGTTGCCACTTGAGTGTTGTTGCTTTTGTTGCATGTTTAACTTTTTCAAACAATACAATTTCCTTTTAAAACTTTGTCATGTTTTCATTTGAACAGCTCACTTGCTTATTGTGTTTAAACATACGCTGGCACACACATATATATCTATACATACAAGCAACTGTCTCTAGTTGTGTATGTATGTGCGTCAGCTTACATGTGTTTATTCATAAGTTTTCTATATAATTGAGATAATGCAATCAAACAAAGACGTCGCTCAGCTTTTCTTTCCTCCGCAGGCAACCGCTCCTCTCGCTTTCGCACTTCTTTCAATTGCACGTCGCACTGGGCGTATGAGTAATATTTAATTAAATTGACACTTGATTTCATTTATATTGTTCGTTGTTGTAAACTGTTAACAGTTAAGACAACTTTAATTAAATCAAAATCAGCTTGTACAAGTTAAGTGGCTGCTTTACAGCCAGTTGTCTATAAAGAAGTTTAAGTTGTTTTCTAATCTCCAGGGATTGTGTGTCGGTGCGGCTGCTGCCGACTTTTCTTGTGAAAAGCGAAACTTTAACAATAATTATTGCATTAGAACTTTATTGCTGCAGCAATTGAATTACATATGTATGTTTGATAGTGGAATGGACTGAGAATGAGTGGGTTGGAAGTTTATGTACCTGACTCAAGTAATTACGCTTAAATAGTTGGAAATTTGTAGTAGATTTTATATTGTTTTAGATCGATAGAGTACTCATAAGTAGTTTTGCTCAACTAAAGCTCATCGAAATAACTATACATACAGTTATATAGCATTTCTAGTAAACATAAATCCATTATTACTACATTGAACTGAAGGTTTTATTTAACATAGTGGGAATGATCCCATTGAAGTCAACTATGCACTGTTTTGTTCAAATTGGCAAATATCTCGCTTCCGACTTTTTGTCTTTTGAATTACGCGGCTATGTATAAAGCGCTACAGAGCTTGTATCCGACCATATTTTAAACCATCTTCAGAAGGCTGGATACACAAAAAAGATTGATGTTTGTGTGCCGCATTATTTGACGCAAGAAAAACCTTCTGGACCGAATCAACGCCTGCGATGTGGTGCTGAAACGGAACGAACTAGGCGCATTTTTGAAGCGGATGGTGACTGGCGACGAAAAATGGATCACATACAACAATATCACAATATGACAAACGGTGACCAAGCCGTGATTGACGGTCAGGAAGGTTTAGCACTGTGTTTGGTGGGATTGGAAGGGAATCATCCACTATGAGCTACTCCCATATGGCCAGAAGCCTAATTCTACCATCTACTGCGACAACTGGACCGCTTGAAGCAGGCGATCGACCTTAAGCGTCCAGAATTGGCCAACAGGAAGGGTGTAGTGTTCCACCAGGACAACGCTAGACCACACACTTCGTTGATGACTCGTCAGAATCTCGGATGGGAGGTTTTATCGCATCCACCATATAGCCCGGACATAACGCTAAGTGATTACGACCTGTTCCTGTCCATGGCGAACGCCCTTGGTGGTGTAAAGTTGAACTCAAAACAGGCTTGTGAAAAGTAGCTGTCCGAGTTCTTCGTAAATAAGGAGGGGGGCATCTACGAGGGGGGTATTATGAAGTTGCCGTCTAGATGGAAACAGATTGTCGAACGAAACGGCGCATATTTGCTAAGGTATTTAATTTACTAACCAATATATACGGTACAAAGTCCACCGAAAGTTTGAAAATCCGAATATGGGAAATATGGGGGCTGGAGGAAATATTGGCCTGATTTTGGCCATTTTTGGCACAGACGCACACTGTTAGAAGGAACACATCTCCCATGAATTTCTTAAGGATATCTGAGAGATCTACCGATATTTACCTACATTTTCAATGAACGAATCAGTTGGACTTCAAAATTGTGGTATATGGGAATTAGGCGTGATTGGTTTAAAGTAAAAAAAATATATCCAAATATACCCCCTCTTAGAACGATCCTTTGTACCAAATTTTACTTACATAGCTTTACTTAAGGCTTAATTATGGCACTTCATACGTTTTCGGTTACCGCCATTTTGTCGGCGTGTCGACGGCAAGGAACACCGGTACCAAATTTCATTAAGTTTTAATTTTTACTCAAATTACAGCTTGCACGAACGGACAATCAGACGGAATGACACGGTCTACCTTCACACTTATCCAGCTGGATATTTATACACTTGATCCAACTTTAACACCAGCTTGAGTTTCTGACCTCGCGTGACCCTTAGCCTTACCTCCTTCTTCCTCTAACTAAACTTCGACTGACCGCTAGTTTGAGCTTCCTTTTCCTCTAACTAGGCATTGTATGATCCGTTTATTGACATCGTTAAACCATACCTTGACCTCTAACTTGATCTCACTTGGTCTTTATCTTGAACTCCCGCTTAGCTAACCAATTTTATCTAGATTCCTAGTTAGAGTTTTTTGGAGCTCAACAGATTGATTAGTGGACCAAAGTTAAGCTTTTTGTAATCTAACTAGAACTCGCATGATACTAGCTTGAGCTCGTTCAACCCAAAGCTTGATCTCAACCTTGACCTTTAACTTCAACTCCTACTTGACAAACCAATTTCATCTAGATTGCCATTTAAGACTTTTCCTGGAGATCCACCTATCGATTAGTGGACTAAATTTGATTTGCGATAATCAAATAACTGTTATTATACAACGAAGTCTATTAGGGTATTTACTTTAGCTAAACTCTTTCAAGAATTACCATGACTTCCAGGAGAGAATTCGGGCCTGCTCAACTCAACCCCACAACCTACTTCTCGCCGCACCTTCGTACACATTTGCACAGCTTGCATACAAATTGAAAATAAAATGCATTTGTTTTGGCAAGCAAAGTGAGACACGAAAAATTACAACCCAACCAAAGACCGACAGTTTACGAGCTCAACAGTTGGCGAGAAATGGGAGACCACACACGAACCTGCCTGCCCCCATCTTCTTCTCAAACGTCGACTGGCACGAGTAAATGCGCCGCTGCACTTATCTGCGGCCTGCAATGCTGCTTACGGATGTGCCGTTATTGACGAGAAAAACACATGAAACATGAAAATTTAGTACAACAGCGTTCAGAGGTATAACGGGAAGGAAAGTGTATTGAGAGCCACGGTCGAAGGAAGAGTCAAGCAGCTATGTTACGGTAACTGATAAGTGCAGCGCAGAGTTGAGTTCAGGCTGTAGCTGTAGCTGAAGCTGAAATATTCCCATTTTATTGGTCTCGAAATGAACAAATGGCGCTCGTGTTTCGACAGCGCATATTTAGCTGCCACAAGGGATATGCATACATACCACTGGAGTGGAATTGGTTTTCTGTTGTTTTTTTTCGTTCTGAAGTTGCAAGCATTCGTGCAACATTCAATAATAGTATTCACTAGGCGATGAATTGCTGACGCTGGGGCTGAGGTAGTGCTCGCCTCGCATACGGTCCGTCAAGTAAGAGACTCACAATTTTTGCATAATTTATGAACTAAATTTTCATGAGCCCGAAGACGAGCAAGTAAACAAGACACTTAAGTGCAACATACACACACACAGAGACTGTGTTTTCACATGTGTGCACTTAAATGACTCCATACATTCGAACAAGTCAACCCAGAAGTTTGGCTGCACCGCACGATTTGGTTGTAATTCAAAGCGAAGCAGACAAGTCAGCCACCACAGAGCTGTCTACATATGTTTCCTCACTAAAAAAAAAACAAATTTAAAATGAATTTATTGAATATCCAAAAAACACATTTCACTTTAGTCTGTTTACCGCAAAACACAAGCAACATGCCACACCAGTTGACCGCTGCAGTCAAAATATGTATATTGCATACTTTCAGTCACTTCTTTGTTTGATGGCGCTCGCATCGAACTGACAAAGAAATTTAATACTTTCCGCAACTTGCCACACATGCCACACATGCCACACATGCCACAATTTATGTGACACTCTATGGACAATTGATCAAAATTAAATAAACATGACCTGAGCGCATTGCAAGTGTTTGCACTTAAATGTATGCAACAACACACCACGTGCCAGCAATTGTTGCAAGCTGCAATTTCCGTTTTCTTTGTTGATTCTTATAAGTTTCCTCGTATCTTTATGCACTACACCGAAATTTAATTCGACTACACGGCCATTGCACGTAAAGTAAATACGCTGCGGCAAATGGAAAGCGGAAATGTGTGCATCCTCGTATATCCTTGCAGTATGCTAGTCTAGTCCACTCACGTAGTGTATGCTGTTTTCCGCTTTGGCGCCTGAGCGCGCGCTTAAGCAACAAGAAAACTGTATGCGCTTTTGTCAGTTGCTTGCCGAAGCCTTCTCTATTGGATTAAAATTATTTTAGAAAGCGTTGGTTTAGTTCTTCGAAATCGAATTTGTCTAAAAGAAGTCCATAAATTGCACACGTATACTCATATCTTGTATGAATTCATATCATCGAGAATACCTTTAGAACGTCTAATATAAAAAGCCAAAAACAGAGTATAGAAAATAGCCAAAGTCATAGCAAAATGAAATAGACGTTAGGAGTGAACTTCGAAATTAGATAAAATTATTCGGCTTTCGCGTGGAAGCAAAACGAAGAGATAATGAATGAATTAGTAAGACAATTGCGATATAAAAAATCCGACCTGAATTAATTATAATACTTATCATAATTATGAGACTTGGTTTTGCATAATTCGGATTCCCAAGTTTATATATATTTCATATAATATAGTTATAGAAAGATAATATATATCTCCCCTCCACTTTTTTGCTCTTTATTCAATGCTTTATAAAAAGTGTTACAGTGATCGGATTTAGCACCGTTTCGTTCGATAATCTGTTCCCATTCAGACGGAAGCCCTCCTCGTAGAAGCCCCATTCTTATTTTCGAAGAACTCGGACATCCACTTTTCACAAGCCTCTTTTGAGTTCAACTTTACACCACCAAGGGCGTTCGCCATGGACAGGAACAGGTAGTAATCACTTGAGGCTTTGTCTGGGCTATATGGTGGATGCGATAAAACCTCCCATCCAAGCTCCGGTAGCTTATGACGAGTCATCAACGAAGTGTGTGGTCTAGCGTTGTCCTGGTGGAACACTACACCCTTCCTGTTGTCCAATTGTGGACGCTTCGGTTCGATCGCGGTCCAGTTGTTCGCAGTAGATGGTATAATTAAGCATCTGGTCAAATGGGAGCAGCTCATAGTGGATGATTCCCTTTCAAACCCACCAAACACACTGCAAAAACTTTTTGGCCGTAAATCCCGGCTTGGCCACTGTTTGGGAGGATTCACTGGCCTTCGACCATTACCGTTTTCGCTTGATATTGTCGTATGCGATCCATTTTTCGTCGCCAGTCATCATCAGCTTCAAAAATGGGTCAAGTTCTTTCCGGATCAGCAGCATATCGCAGGCATTGATTCGGTCTAGAAGGGTTTTTTGCGTCAAATCATGCGGCACCTAAACATCAAGCTTTTTTGTGTTTCCAACCTTCTGCAGATGGTTTAAAATGGCTTGGTGATTAACTCCCATTTCCTGGGCGATGTCATGAGATGCAACATGCCGGTCTAACTCGATGTTTTCCATGATTTGATCGGTATTCGTCGTCACAGGTCTTCCGACGGCTGGCTTATACATGGTGCCGTTCCCACTCGCTCTGAATCGTCGAAACCATTCCTCCGCAGTTCGAAGTGAAAGAGTACCATCCCCCAAAACACCAATAATCTCACGGAAAGTTTCTCCAGGAAAACTTTAAAACTCCTTGTTTACACGTATATAACTGTGGAACGCAATATCCAAACTAATCATGCATAGCGTCGTTTTGTGGGTTATGTCAAGACCTTTCAAAGATGTATTGCCAGATACGAGCCCTATAGCGCTTTATACATAACCGCGAAATTCAAAAGACAAAAAGGAGGAAGGAAGGGAGATATTTGCCAACCTAATATAATTATATCCTCAAATATAAAATGAAGAGTCTAAAATTTTTTAGAAACAGATCTTCGGTTCTAAGAGAGACAAAACCTTTAAATTGTCAAAATTTCTCACATTTGGACTTTTTATTGGTGATTGGCCCCATAACAATTTATACTATTTCGAGTCAATTGGTATGTCTAAACACAATTTCCAACCCAGAAATAATATATATTTCTCTGCTAGTAGATAAATTATTAAATATCTGAAGTGTGATAGTGTTTTAGCCAGTATCCGGGCGTAGAACATCATGTTGAGATATACTCTTAATTACTCATCATTGTTCAGAAGTTCAGAAGTACTATTAATATCATTACTCTTGGAACAAATCGATGTTTTCGTGTACTAGCTAGATATGTGACTCTTGCGGGTGTTTAGTAAGCTCTAGTCAACAAGCATAACTTGTGCAGATTCGTTATTCTTCTGGAGAAGAGTGGAATACTGGCTCTTAGTAAGGTTCATCTAAGTCTAAAATGAAACCAAAAACTTCTCCGGCGCGAATTGCCAAAGTTATAAGGAGGAAGACAAGGAGGAAACATCTCGACACTGTTCATCTATCGTCCAGTTTTCGCTAGACTGCGCATTTAAAGCAGTAGGTCCTTCGATACTTGAATGTACTCTCATCTTTATTCAAGAGTTTTTGACATGACAAAGCATTCTCAGGATCCTTCGTGATCTTTCACTAGGAACAACATCTACAGTTATTCTAAGTGTTTGAAAAATTGTCTGAAAATATTTCCTAGGTAGATGCTATTAAAAAAACACACCGTGCTGGTCCAAACCGTCTATAGAAAATGTTCTTAGACCTGATTTCAAGTTTTGTTTGCATCTCTTTATTTAAATTTATACGAGTATGTTTCAAAAAGTATAAAGCTTAGCTTCGTTTACAACCCACACCAAGAAGACACCTCTTTCTTTTGATTACAAACCATATGCTCGCATTGTTCTCAAAACTTTTCATAACTGCCGTTCGCTTACGGCTGACGGTAAATATTGTTGAAAACAAAGAATACATCACATGCCACTTATGTTACATCAAAAGTGCTAACAAAAAAACTTTTCGCTCGCCTTAAAAGCGACGCTTCTCATACTCATGCTTGGACCTCATTCGCTGTGCACAATGGTAATTTATAGGTGGCAACGCTGCAGCCTACTTAGCAACTCCGAGGGATAAGCGTTGAAGCACACAATATTTGTTGATATCGCATTTCAAATTTCAAGCATACAACCGAATGTTGAGCGACTTCGCATGGAAGACACTCTGTGTTAGACAAGACATTTTAACAATTCGGACATTTCTTCATAGACGTCGCCTGCCGCAACTGTCACAATGCAATGGTTCTTTTTTAGACCTTTTCTCATACTTATATACAGTTGTAATGTCCACTCGGCGGACAACTCATCAACAACGTGTCAGGTTTGAAAAATTTTCTACTGCAACAAGCAAATAAAGTAAATTCCGATGTTAAGATCTTTTTGTTGCAACAAGCAAATGCGCAGAAAAATAAAACAAAAAAAATGAGAACTTTTCAAATACAAGCAGATTTATTTGTTCTTCTTCTCTACTTTTACAATGCAATTTTTATATAATTTTTTTTTTTCAATTCAGCCATATCTATAATGTTCCAATACCGCATTGCTCACCGCACCTTCTGTATTTGTCTCATCCAACAAAGGCAGAAAACCCCGTGAGCGTTTAGTATGTAAATAATATGCAGCTTCCATCGAGCAGAGTTGCCACTTCACTAAACAATTTATTAAGGGGTAAGTGGAAAATAATGTTTTCTTTAGTTTTTTACATTTGTGTTGATTTTTACAAGCATTTATTCGTTTGACCTTTTTTTAATTTCATAGATTTACTTTTACCAAAAAAAAATCTTATGCCGAGGAAAATCGTTCGATTAACATCAATATTCTTCAATATTCTTCGTATTATTATTATTATTATTAATTACCTCCTACTTATTCCTATTATTTTAAATATCTTAAATATTGTTTTTGGAAACTCATAATATTTCGTAAGTTCTCTGAGAAACTCCAGTGAATTCAAGGCTCTCCTGATTTGGTCTCTCATCGAAGTTTTATCATCGGTTACTTTCAATAACTCATTTATTTTAATACATCGGGGTTGAAGCATAAGTATAATCGGATGAACCTTTCTCATTTTTAAGTACCAATCTTCACCACTACATATTTGGATTTCCAGACTGATAATTTTATACATAGTAAGTTCTATTCCTTAGGGGACTTGTCGTGTTTTTCACTTTTTGTTACGTACAACTCAGTTGTCTAAATCCTCAGAACTTTTGTTCGAAGTACTCGTATACTTATGATCGAAAATGTATGTCTCTAGCTCCGAGATGATAGATCGTTCCAAATCCTAAGTTTTGAAAGAGTTCGATTTAACACATCTAACTCTTCCCCTCTTGTGACAAAATCTTCTTTGAAATAGTGTCCGATTGTTTTCTAGAACAAGCATTAATATTACGATATCACGGCAACTCTCTTCCAGTTGTTTTCTATTACGGCCAGTCCCAGATTTTGCCGCAAGCAATGCTGCCAAGTGACAAAAAAGAGAAAAATAATCTATGCTGAAATTTGAAAGAAAAGAATTGTTATATTTGATGTGGAGAAAGAAAATAATAATAACACCGAGCCAGCACAGCCACACAGAGCAATGAAAGCTGGAACAACAGCGTCGTAAAAAAATCAGAACTACTGGCGCAGCAAAAAGCACATTCGATGCTTCATTTGCTGGCTGCAAATAAAAAAATATGTGAACGTTTGCAAAGAAATTAGTAGCAATGGCATGCAGATGAGCAGGGAGTAATATTATACCAACTCAAGGGTTGAATACTGTCGTACATATATATGGGTATAACCTTATTCAAGCGCTTGATAAGTGAAGGGTTGTTTATAATAAGTCTTGCACCAGGTATATTTATGAAATGAGGGGAAAAACTTCAAAGAAACAGTTCTAAGATTTTTCAAAGCCCGAATGACGTCGCCGAGTAGTGGTTTTGAACTAGTTACACCATCAGAGCAGACTTCATGTACTTTACACCCTTTATTAGGATCCATAAGAATATAAGAAAGTCAGACCCTCAGAATAGAGCTCTGTGAAGCTTTTTTATTACCGAAACCAGTAACCAGTAAGGTTCCTTGAACCCTGTACTTCAGCTATTTTATCTAGGGTTTCAAAATTATTTACATAATCGGCCTTATTCACATTCTATCTAAAAAATCTGGACGAGGATGAAGAATGGATAATAAGCACCGACATGTTTAATATAGTTCTGGAACTACCTAAGCTATTGAAGCTGACTTTGAAGCAACTTTCCAATAAATAAGGGAAATCTGTCCAGTCTTATGCATCGACAATAAATAGTATATACCAAGCTACATATAAATATAATTTAAGAGTAGAGAGGGATCTTTAGTAGAGAATAGGCCCCTCCTAATTCCTAGGTAATTTGAGGTCAGTTCCTCTGCAGTTTAGTAAATCAAGTAATCCTTAAAAAATTCGAGAGCGACTAAATAAGATTATATCCATTCTTATAATCAAAAGAACCCCAATCAAGCTTCTCCAACTTTAGAACCTGATAATGATCTCTTTTTCCACGTATTTAAGCACTCATTTTGTCCCTCTACTAACGTTATTTAACGTACTCACAAATGATTTTAACCCTCATCATCACTTTGTCCAGTTTCATCGCTCGACAAGTCATCAACAAAATAACTTTATTCGTAGCAGACGACTTTTATGACTTTTATGCACCTTTAATGTACGAAAAGTATACATGTGAGAGAGAGCAAGTAACTCACAAAATCAGCTTCATCTCAAATGACTTTTTGTGTGACACCTCAAACCTTATCAGTTTGTCCCTAATTCACCCATTCACTTGGCCGTTCAGCTCACTCACTCACACACTCAGTTGGGCCAATTAGCCAAATCACTTCGGCTGCCATAACCTGTACGCTTATCTATGCAGGTGAATCGCCACTTGGGGGGACGGCGCAGAATGGAAGTCAATGCGCACGTCAAGACGACGAATATTGGCCCTCGGAAGTGTGTAGATATATCGGCAGATATGCGCACGTGTCATGATATATATCTAACTGTGCTGAAGGTATCTGCAACTTCCTACATATGAGCAGCTACTATCTGCTCCGATTGCTTGCATCTGCGTTCTGCGCGCTCAAAGTCAACACAACTCAGCTCAACTCAACTCGATAATCGCACTGTCGCATTTGTCGTAGCGTTTATTTTGTCATAAAACATGGTAATGGTAGTCGGTCAGGTCACTGGCGAGTAAATTAATTCGATAATTGCCTTCCGGTGAAATGACGGAATGACAATCGTGTGATTGAATGAAATGCAGAAGGAAGTGTGAGAGGGGAATGTGTAATGATGCATTTGTTGGCGTATATGCAGTTGTTGTAGGTATTATTGTGGTCGGTTGAAGTTCATACTATTCCTATATGTTAGTAAAATACAATTGTCGATAGTTACTCAGAATGAGCTCTCAGGGATAAGTCGAACATTGCAGATGAGCGTACACGTGCAGAGCTTACATTAGAGTCACCTATTCCATCTTCAGAGCATTCCTTATTTTTCAAGCTGTTCTTTTTAACTCTCTGTCCTTTATTCGTTTCTCAAAAACAAGATCATTGCTACATCATGCCTGAAAATTGGAAAAAATGGTATCTTTACATTTAAGTCGGGAAGCCTATTTCCAAGACGTTCAACAACAAGTACCATTTCAGACGAAATAAATCCCATACAAGTCTTATGGTACTACCTTAGTATGGAAAGTAAGAAACTGTCTGAGAACTTAACCAATTATAACTCGCAATAGTCACATGAGTTACTGATTCATAAATAGTGTCCTACATAGACGACTTACTTATATGATTCCGAATCAGCTGCTTTCCAATAAAATTATATAGATTATTAATTATTATTATTATAGGCAAAAAATAAATGGGCAGAGAGCGTCTAAAGTATAATAAAGCTGTCTAAGTGTGAACCATCGGATCGGTCTTATAATCTTACCTAACCTAGCATCTTTGAAAAGTTCTTACAATAACCAAATTTGATCATTCATTCCATAATAGTTGAACCCCTAAAAGTGTTTCCGAGTAAGTTATCCCTCTGGAAGGGCTAAACAAGAAATCATATACGTAAGGCTGCGTTCAAAAGGAACCTTCGAGTACACAAGAGATGTCTGGCAAAATTGTTCATTGGAAATGTAAACTTTGAAATTAGAGTTTGCTGAGGACTAGGAAAATTTATGAATCGGTTGATTCAGGGGTGGGAAAACTTTTCCTTCGATGGGAAAAATGTTTAAAAAATATATTTCACCAAGTTTAACCCCATTTCAAGGGAGTTGCCATATATAACAGAAGTATAATATGTACTAAGTGTCGCTTGAATAGCTATGTAAATTCTTAAGTATTATCTTTTTAAGTCCTATAAGTCGAAAGTAGGCGTGGCAGTGATCCGATTTTTAATTATCCCATATAAGGACCAGTATATCATGCTACCTACTTAATTATACATATATTTCAGACGTTATTCTTTGCTTTTGATTGCTTTGAATGATACTATTATGCAAAACCGAGACTATTAACCGATTTTGCCAATTTTTATAACCTTCAATTGGAATTATTTCATGTAATATTACAATATTCTAGAAGAACATCTTATGTCCCTTTCTCATAGGACAGGAGCTAATTGATTAATTAACCGGGCTCTGCTCGACTAAAACGCTTATTAAGAACGATTTACCATACAAAATAAAAATCTTCATTAATTTTTTATTAAATTTTAATCGACTTAAAAATGAAATGCAACTCTGGGACAAAGACGTACAATCTACGTACTTTGTCTGCCATTGGTTGATTTGTTAAAAAAAGCTACGGTAGATGTCGCTGCTAAAAATATCAATCAGCTGATTAAACTTACCAAATTTCTTATGAAAAGCAAAAACAAAAATGTATAACAGCTGATCGGTTATCGGGTAGCCGACAATATACAAGGCAAAAAAGTTTCTCAATAAAAATTTTGATTGATCAAGATTGTCAAGTTCAGATTAATAAGTTGAGTTATCGAATTTTTTTTAATTTAAAAAAAAAATTATAATTTGGAAAACCGTTTTGTGGGCGTGACAACGATTGATTTTAATATACATTTCACACAAACAAATTTACTGAGGCGTAAATTTACTGTTTGCTTAATTGTATCAATTATAACTTAAAGACTGACGTTTAACTAGTATTTAAATTTGTGACAATCAATTACTCAGTGCAACATGTTGCACAAAAATATTATAATTGCTGCATACAAAAGTATTTTTTAAATTAATTTAAACATTTCCACTCATTCTGCTCATATTTTATTTAAAAAAACATTTTGATGCAAGGAATTATGCGCTGGCCAATGAACTGTAGTAAATTGAATTGTACACTCAGACACATAAGCTTGTGTGTGTGTGCGTGAAAGCCATATCAGAAAGTGTGACAGCAAAGCGAAAGTGTGTCGCTGCGCTTATCGTGAAAGCAATATATGCACATATATGTATATATATATATATATATATATATACATATATATTTATGTATATATATATTTACATATATAAATACAGTTGCTGCCACGCACTTCCTGCGGAGCGCTTATCGGCTTTTTCAATAAATCGATAAATACCTACAAATTCTTTTGCACCGTAAAATCAGGTAATTACTTCCTATTGCAACAGCAACTTTGTAAATAAATGCGCATGAGCTTTTACAAACAAAAACAACAACAATCACTCATACACCCACACCAGCATTCAGCCAGCTATAGTTTAATCTGTAAGTGTTTAATTTGCATATTTTATGCGGTAACTCAGGTGTATATTTGTATATATATGTATGTGTGTTGCCACTAAATGTCACATAGTGGCATTATCAGTATGTATGTAAAACCGTTAAAGCGTAAGCATAACATTTACACAAGCGAACAGCTCATTATCGGCACTCAGCGCCAAACAAAACAATCCTTCAGCGACACAATTTCATCGATTGCAATGAATCATACACACCCATAGATAGATAATTTAACACATACATATTCACTATATCACCTGCTGCATCGAAATGCATTGAAATTCATTTTATATTGCATTTTTCTGTTTATTAGCTTTCGCTCATATGAATTTTTCATGCATGTAAGTACTTAAGTACATATATGTATGTGTGCATACTTATGAATTCATTGATGCGTGCATGTTAATGAGCAAAAGTCAATATGGGTGAAATGATTTAAAGGATAACATTATGTCGTTAATTACTGCAAACTGTTGCCGATTATGCCAAACTGAAAGTGAATTGAAAACGCGGAAGTGATTGTAAGAGATTACAATTATGTAGGCAAATAATTATATTATTTTGTTTTGATATTTTCAAATAATATTCAATACAGATTGTTCTTACAAAGTATTCAATTATTATATAAATGTTAGACGAAGCCTTAACCGTTAAAAGTATTAGATTTTTCTCTGAAAAACTAAGTTTAGAACTCTTCCGAACCCCATAGCTACACAGAATATTTAAAAATCTCAATACGAGGGCTGCTATATATATATTTCTGGCCTAATAATGAAAATATTAATATTTATCAACGAAAATGGTTTTATAGTTTTTCAAAATATTCTCCATCAAGATTTATACACTTTTGCATGCGCTCAAACCATTTTTCGAAGGACTTTTTTTGAGCCTTTTTTTTTGAGCGATTGTCAAATTGTGCGGGTTCCAACGAGAACAAACCTTTTTTACGGCCAGGTGTTCATGCAATATCGAATGTATGCTGGTGGGAGAAATGCATAGGCATACCTCTATCTGAAGGTATGTTACATGACGGTCTTGCATTATCAGTTCACGTACGGCATCGATGTTTTCTGGCACAACGGCTGTTTTTGGACGACCTCCACGGAATTCGTCTCTGAGCGAGCGTCGGCCACGATTGAATTCGTGGTACCAGTTTTTCACAGTGCTATAGGATGGTGCTTCATAGCCATACAAAGATTTTAGTTCATCGATGCACTCTTGTCGCGATTTTAACGACAGGGTGGGTAAAGAAGGTGTCTTTGGCACAACAGTCGGAAAATTCAGCCTCCATGACGAAACATCGCCAAACGGCCTGAGGCTGATCGACTTCGCTGGGGCCCGATATATGGTTGTCTGTAGTACCCGATTCCAGCATAAAAAAATTCATCAAGCAACGTGGCTGTCCCCTGATCGAAACACGCGCAATCAAATCGATCACGTTGTGATAGACGGAAGACATGTCTCCAGTGTTTTAGACGTGCGTACGCTCCGAGGACCAAACATTGACTCGGACCATTATCTAGTAGCAGCAAATATACGCACTCGCCTCTGTGCAGCAAAGAACGCCCGTCAACAAACACAAGGAAGGTTCAACGTCGAAAAGCTGCAATCACAACCGACAGTCGAACGATTTTCTACTCGACTTGCACTCCTGCTCTCTGAGAGCACTCATCAGCATCTCGATATAAGGGAGCTGTGGAACGGCATCTCAAACTCAGATATTCACCATGCGCCAAATCTTGGAAAAGACCCGAGAGAGAAGAATCGATACTCACCATCTTTTTATCGATTTTAAAGCTGCCTTCGATAGCACGAAAAGGAGCTGCCTTTAAGCCGCGATGTCTGAATTTGGTATCCCTGCAAAACTAATACGGCTATGTAAGCTGACGTTGAGCAACACCGAAAGCTCCGTCAGGATCGGGAAGGACCTCTCCGAGCCGTTCGATACCAAACGAGGCTTCAGACAGGGTGACTCACTATCGTGCGACTTCTTCAATCTATTGCTGGAAAAAATAATACGAGCTGCAGAACTAAATAGAGAGGGTACAATCTTCTACAAGAGTGTACAGCTCCTGGCGTCTGCTGATGATATTGATATCATCGGAAGCAACAACCGCGCCGTTTGTTCTGCGTTTTCCAGACTAGATAAAGAAGCGAAGCGTATGGGTCTGGTGGTGAATGAGGACAAGACGAAATATCTCCTGTCATCAAACAAACAGTCAGCGCACTCGCGTCTTGGCTCCCACGTCACTGTTGACAGTCAGAACTTTGAAGTCGTAGATAATTGCGGTTATCTGGGAACCAGCATTAACAACACCAACAATGTCAGCTTTGAAATCCAACGCAGAATCACTCTTGCCAACAGGTGCTACTTTGGACTGAGAAGGCAATTGAAAAGTAACGTCCTCTCTCGACGAACCAAAATCAAACTCTATAAGTCGCTCATTATTCCCGTCCTGATGTATGGCGCTGAAGCGTGGACGATGACAACATCCGATGAGACGACTCTTGGGGTTTTCGAGAGAATGGTTTTGCGCAAGATTTATGGTCCTCTAAACATTGGCAACGGCGAATACCGCAGACAATGGAACGATGAGCTGTACGATTTATACGACGACATTGACATAGTTCAGCGAATAAAAAGACAGCGGCTACGCTGGCTAGGGCATGTTGTACGGATGGAAGAAAACACTCCAGCTCTGAAAGTATTCGATGCAGTACCCGCTGGAGGAAGCCGCGGAAGAGGACGACCTCCACTCCGGTGGAAAGACCAAGTGCAAAGTGACCTGGCTTCACTTGGTGTTTCCAGTTGGCGCCAAAAAGCAAAAAGGAGGAATGAGTGGCGCGCTCTGGTGGATTCGGCTATAATCGCTTAAAGCGGTTCCTACGCCAAATATATATATATATAATATTCATCTCGGCCAAAAAATGGAATTAACTCGTGAACATTTTCGTGCGATTTTGACATCGTGGCGGGGGCAGCGCTCATAGGTGCGTTCTAGGCGCTCATAGAAAGCATCTTTGGTCACATCGTCCTTCTCTTCCGTTGGGGCGTGGGCGCAAATCAGCGATATGTTGAAGAACCTCGCTTTGATGCGGATTGTGGCAAGACGTTCATCCACCGGGGTGAATGCCAGGACTCGGCGACGTAATCTCTCTCCCACCACAAATCCAACACCGAATTTGCGCTCCTTTATATGGCCGCTGTAGTAGATGTCACAAGGACCCACCTTCTTCCGTCCTTGTCCCGTCCATCGCACTTCTTGGACGGCGGTGATGTCAGCCTTCCGTTGTATGAGGACATCAACCATCTGGGCAGAGGCACCTTCCCAATTAAGAGTCCGGACATTCCAGGTGCATGCCCTCAAATCATGATCCTTATTACGTTTGCAGGGGTCGTCATCAAAAGGGGGGTTTCTCATCCGAGGCTCGGTGTTTGTTTTCATTGGGGAGATTTTTTTATGTGGTGGGTCCCAAGCCCTACGCACAACCGCACAAGCGGGCTTCGCCTTCTCACTTTAGCTCGCCTCCAAACGGATGTCTGTTAGCTACCCAGGGGATACTTGGTCTAAAACCGGAAGTCGTGAGCTGCTTGAGTCATATGCAAAAGAATCGTTCCTGGCCACTCCCAAGTGAATGGCAATCAGAAACTTTCCTCACTTGCGTGAACTTCTACATATGACCCCATCCCCCCTGTTTTAATTCCCTGTAAATAAAACAATTCACGATTAAATGACAAAACGTTCTGAGTGATGTTATGCTAAAAAATGTCAAACTTTCCTATGGAAATGTCAGATTGCACCTGGCTACACTTAGTGTTGCCTAGGCCAGAAATATATATAACAGCCCTCGTACTAGCTAGAATAGTATAAAAATGAAATATATACACGAATTTTCCTTAAGGAATTTTTTCCAATTTTTTTTTTGGTATTTTCATTATATATTTCCAAATGACTTTCATAATGGCAAGTAGTACATATTTTGACATATGTATTTATAGAAAAAATTTTATCAGAAAATTCCGTGAATTGTGACGTCCAAGGCCCATGTTCGGTAACGTCTCGTTTTTACACACGCTTGCGGGGAGTACCATAAATCAAGAATTGCTTATCTGAAATACATGAACGAACAAACGAAATTTCGATTTTTGATATTCTCAAAATTTAGTTTTTTCCAACAAAAAAATATTAATTTTTTTCCAAATTAAATTTCCTTCGTTTTCGAGAAATCATGCTCACCGTTAAGGCAGTTTTCAAAAAATAAAATTTCAAGATAATGGAGCTCAAAATTTCAGAGCGTCTCGAGGCTACACGTTTGCCTTAGAGACGTAGCGCGCTATAAGGACATAGAACTTTGGTTCAATTTCTGATCAAGAGCTGTCAACTTTGCAGCAGCAAAAAACAACAATAACTTAAGCTAAGTAATCATATAACTTATTGTTCAGTTTTTTTTCATTGCCATCATAGCCAATTCATTCGAGTCAATCGAAAGCCTGGGAAACCTTATCCTACTCTCCAAGATTATATACCAAAAATATTTACAGTGAATGGGATCTGATATGTTTAAACACGATTTCCCACCTTTCGACGACTCTTGAAATTGACTGGTTATCGATTTGAATGATATCGTCTATATTCAAAAATCATACAACCTTGATTATTTATTCGATATTGAGGTATTTTTTGGAGTCTATGAGTAGTACTATGACTATTCATCGTATATAACGAATCTCTTATCTATTCATATTTATTTAAAAAAAATCAAAATTTTGAAAAGAATATGTATAAATCTTTAACGTTATGGCTTTTAAATGGACTAATATGTTCTATTTTACAATTTCTCTACACTGTTATTGGATTTACTCATCACATTGTTTCAGTGCTTTTGTACTAGTTTTCGATGAGGAATTGGCTAGATTTTGGAGAGCTATATAGATAGTTTCTATACTGCAATAAATGCACTCTCATTCTTACAGTTTGGTTCTAGGTCATGGAATTATTTTAATTTTGCATTTATGTTATGGGTTCATTAACAATTTTGAAATTGACAATATAAACCAATAGCATTAAAATTGTGCCGAAAGTATGTCGGAATTAAATCACGAGTGACGTCACGCCTAAAATTTCTTTCTCAATGTGTAATATGGAGCTGTAAAATTTCCGGATAGAAAGTAAAGGATAATCCAATTACTAGTAAATATTTCTGTACAATTCACGAGTATATTCTTCAGACGACCAGAGGACTAGTTAGTATAGCTCTCTTATTCAACAGGCAGTAAGTACATTTGTTTTATATAGATACATTACTCCACTCCAATATACCAAATTACAAGCCTGTTATGTATTGAGTCTGCGTATATAAAAATATATATTTTTCTTAATGAATTTTATCACAATAAACCATCTTATTTCACAATGAATCTTTGAACTATCTGTGCCTACTCAAAGCAAAATTTTACATTATTTTCCGCATTTTTTTGTTCTTGTAGCAACATCATGATAAATTGCAAAATTACGGCAAAAATTATATGCGCAATTTCTAATAACATTTTCAAAAGGCTCGTGAGCTGATAATGCGCCGCTTTGAATTCCTTTTCCTTTTTTTGTTGTAAAAAGGATAAACACTGTGCCGTACAGCCACTTAATCGCTTGCAAGTGCTGCACTTGCAACATGTTGCAACTTAGCGAGGGAAAAATATGAACGCGAAGTATGCAAGCGCTAACAAGTCGCGGCAATAAACATATATATACTCGTACATATGTTTGCATGTGAGCTTGTGTGTGTGTGGCTGCTGGGGATTTATGAATATGATGGAATATCCTTTAAGCGTTCATGGGAGGTTTCCGCTTTGTAGCGCGCACAAAAACAAGCATACTCATTCATGTGTAGCATATGAAAATATGCTGAAAAGCTTATGTGTATGTAGGGGTATATGTTTGTTTGTATGATTTAAAATGAACGCGATTGACATTAAACGCCGCCAGTGAATTTTAATTAAGCAAATTACTAAAATTAAATTGAGTTGTGCGGCTATAATGCCCATACGGCAACACAAGTAAGCGTGTATATGTTTTAGTGGATATAAAAAATGTTTTGAGGGCGCATTAGGATGGTCCTTAGAAAATTAAAGAGGCGATTTTTTCAATTTCATTTACTGAAGTGTTATTATAAAGTTAATTTTAGTGTGACATAGTATGAACTTTGACCTCTCTCTGACATGTCTGCAGCTATCTGCAATCGGAACCAATATATGAAGGTTTGGTTTGGGATAGTTAGAATTATTCGATTGTACGATAATGATGATACGATGTGGGAGGTGGAAAGTGGATGAGTCGATTTTGACAAGCTTCTCTTGAGCCAAATTTTTCAGCAGCCAAATAGTTATAGACAGAAATAGTAGTAATCACTTCGTGCCAGGTCCGGAGGCTCCCGGAGATATTAACGAGCCACTATCGTTGTGCAAGGCCAAGCGTTGTCGGTATGGCATGCAATTCCTTTCTTATTGAAACAAACTGGCCGATTGTGCAGGATTGCTTTCTTCACACGATCGATTTGTTGACAAATCAGAATTAAAAGTTTGACCGTCGGAGAGCTGTTCATAGTAAATGCTTCTGTGCCAAGCTCACTAAACACATAGCAAACCCTTACGGACCATCAATCCCGGCTTGTTCACTGTTTATACTTCCCTCCAGCACTTTAGATCCACCCTATTCGTATACCCTGAAGCACTTCAGGCCTATCTGTCAAGCGGTTTTTTGAACATTGCTGCCCCTTCACCTTGCCAACTCTTGCAAAACCACAGCACTTCCGCACAACCACTCTTCAGCCACTCTCCACGCTGTCAACCCTTCATAGATCCATCAACTCTGGTGCATTTATTAATAAGTTAAATTCATCATGCCACAGCAAAAATCGCCAGCATATGCCTTTGCCCTCGACTTTGTTGCTTGCCAATCAACTGACGACACGAAGAGCGCTCAAAGTACTGAAGTGCCTTGCGGTGCCTCCAGCTACAACAACCTACAACTAACAACTTCTACTATCCTTACGCTTCAGCTAGGACGAAAAGCACGACGCACGACCGGAAGGATACCGCGTGTTGTGACGGTCGGTGCTCATGCTCCGGCGAGGAGCAGCAATGGGCGATGGGCGAGCGAGTGTATCACAACGTATGCAAATTAATTATTGCTACGTATGTGGTGGCAATTTTATGCGTAACTGTCAACGCAAATTTGTGACACAACATAAATGCAACAATCACAACAACAACAGCAACAACTTCACATACAATCACAACAACAACCGCAATGCTGAAAACAATCGCCACAAAACGCTGTGTTAATATTTCCCGGTGGCACTCTTCTGCAACGGTTTTGCGTTGCATACATGTGAGTGTGTGTGTGTGTGTGTTGGTGTCTGCCACTAGTGGCACGCGGCAATTTATTGACTGTAATTGGTGCGTTAATCCCCCAACATTGACAGCGGTTTAGCGCTTCAGCTCCATGACCAAACACAGACACACACACACACACTAATACATACATACATATTTAACCGTTAATTGTAGCCACCGTTGTGTTGCCGCCATTTGTTTATTTGCCTGTTCATTCGGTTGCCGCTACGCACTCACTCGCCTTGTGTTGCTTGTTCGCTCGTTGGGTCGACCGTTTGGTTGTTCGTTTGGTCCATCGGTTGTCTGTTCGGTTGTTTGATCACGCCAGTTGTTAAAGGATTATTGGCATTTCTGTCAATTTTTATTCAATTTTCATTTTGCATATTAAAATTGTAACCGCGTTACCATGCCATTTGCGCCGTCATTGTTTGCCGCTATAATTTGTGCACAATAGTTCAACTGACACACAGACATTCTCCTCTATATATTCATACCTACCCATATAATAAACAACAACAATCGCTCGCATTTAATTACATATCAACGCGTTTACTATTTATGTTAAGTGATCTGCATATTTTGGCAGCTATTAGCCATTGGGAATGCGTTGGCAGATTGCATAATTTCCCAATTATTTAAAACAAAGCTCTGATGTAATTAAATGCGCACTGGCGGATAGTAATTGGTAAATTCTAGTAATTTCATTGAAAATTTGGACTTTTTATGGCATAGATATTTGTTGATTGTTTTTTAATAATAAATAATAGATACTAAGTATGTTTAGAGGTATAAATTATTAATTTACAAAAAATCCATTTTACAACACATATCTACAGTATATCCGTCTGTAACTCTGCAATTACTAGCTGAATGAATATTACAGCTGAATGAATAAACATATTAGCATAGATTATTTACTTAAAAAAGATAGTCTTATGAATGCCATAGTTAGCCAGACGCTAGAGCCTTCTCCATGATACGATGCGTTTCACAAGTTCATAATGGTTTCAGACTCTGTATGGTTCTTATGACTCCACTTAATACTTTTGTAGGTAATCTGAAAAGATTCAAACAATTAATTGCGCTGCCCAGAAGCAAGCTGAGACAACTAGTGGCACTCTATACTGGCCACTGTAGAATAAGGTGTCATCTACACAAACTGGAAATCTACTCGTCGGATCTGGGCCGATTCTGCGATTTGGTAACGGAAACACCTGAGCACTTACTTACTTCGATCGCGAATTGGAGCTCTGTATCCCCAAAGAGGTAGTATCGCGTCCATCGGGTTTACTGTAATAGCTGGAGAGGGCACAATAGGCCTTAGGTCGCTGTGCAATCCTCAATATACTTAGGTGATGATGTGAGGACAAAAAAATGTCAAATCATTGGCGAACCATCAGACAATAACGTTTTATGTATCTAATGAGAATAAATATTCTTAGCTATCAAATTTCAAAATAATCATGTTTTAACCCACATCCTACTTATTACAATCAGAAGATGCGAACCAATGCATTTTATTGATAGTTTGCCTGCTCCTTCAATTCATGTAGTGCAAATGGTATAATCGAACATTAACTTTATTATTTTCATTGCCAGATATGGCAATACGATATTTGGAGAGGGAAATGGATGCCTGGTTGTGAATATCATTGAAAGTAAAAAAAGTGTAGCCAGGTCGCTCTTCACCTGATCCCTGCAACGGAGTGGAGGCCTTCCTTGGCTTCCTCCGATGGGTACTGCATCGAACACTTTCAAAGAAGGAGTGTTTTCGTTCATACGAACAACATGACCTAGTCTTTTAATTCGCTCATCGTTACATCGTATTCGTTGTTCGACGTTGGCAATGTTCTGAGGTCCATAAATCTTGGAACTAAACTAATGATAAGCGCCTTGGAGAGTTTGATTTTGGTTCGTCGAGAGAGGACTTTTCTTTTCAATTGCCTACTTAGTCCAAAGTAGCACCTGTTGGCAATAGTGATTCTTACTTTTCTGGCTTTTTAAGAGATTAAGTTGAAACACCTTGGTTCTCTTAACTTTAGCCATTAAGGCAATCTACATACCTGGAATTGCAATGAAATTTACTATAAGCTTTGTCGATATATGAGGTTTACGATTCATATTGAAAACTCACTATTGAATAACGCAATAAATTACACTGTACAACACTCGTCTTGGTATTGGACCAAATTATTCTTGATATTTTTTTATTGTTATAAGGGGCCCAGTATTTTTCGATACAAAATTTTTGTATTTTTTTCGAAGATCAAACTTTGACCTTTCAAAGAATCGTGTCATATAAGCTTGACCGAAAAGTTTTATACACCATTGAACTAAAAGGAAAATGTAGATTATACCCATATTCTGGATTTTTTAGGAGCTATTTATATTTTGCAATAAATTATAATTTGTTTTTTACACGCATTTTCCAACTTCGAATCCAAATATTTCGATTTTGGAGACTAACTTCGAAAATCGGAGAATACAATTTTTTTACTTATGGCTCAATCTTTTCGCAACAAGTAGTTTGAACCAATACCCAGAAAAGTCGACTTTGCCGTATACACTATACGACTCTTTTTAAAGTGTCTGGAATACCTTTTTGAAAAAAAAAAACGCGACAAAGTCCGCTTGAGGACTTTAGAAAAACTTGGACGCTGTTAAAAGTATTCCAAAATTCTTTATATGCCCTCGTAACGCCAGAAGGTGTAACTAATATCAATGTGATAGATCATGGATTTCTTACAACGCCGCAAATAGTTCGTACACTATTGGCGGTTGGTTCCTGGGTTCGTGGGTTTCTTAGGATTCGTATATCCTAATGTTTCAAAAAAAGGCATACCAAGGATATGTATAAGAGAGTACTATAATTTAAGAACCACAAGAAGATACTAATCCTCTGACACATTTTTCATGAATAGAGAGTTAAAACAGACTTTTTAAAAAATAATACTTCCAAAATTACATTTACATATGTATAAGGAATGATCTGCAATTCATAAAAAATTTTGCCGATATTTATTCCATGTTCTTATTGAAAATAAAACTGATTAATGTATTCAAATAAGTAATTCCGATGTCAAAATATATAAATTTTTAAATTCAATACGATTCCAGAGATGTCTATGGTATTCAGCACACATCCTAACAGGATGACCTAAAAATGAACTGCTCTGATCAAGTGAAAAAATCGTCTCATTTTATGGCTAGTCCATAAGGCCATCTTTTGTGGTGTTATCTCTAGATATGTGGATATACATATTTTTCTCAAGAGAACAGTCCGTCATATGCATACAAGTTCGACTTTATTTCAGTGAAACTTTAATTGATTTCACTTCAATAGCCAACAAAACTGGCCCACAATTCCAAACCAATAAATAAAATATTTGCAAAAAACACACTTCGACAGTTCGAAGTTGAAACGCCTGTCAATAAATCAGTGGCGGATTTATGTGAGAAACTCGTTAGAAATAGAGATTGTCCACGTCATTTCCCATTATTACGTTGCCACTTGGCTATCCGCGCGATTGTTAACATTTATGTTTAGTATTTGAGAGGGGACACACACTCATTGGATAACAACAAATACTTCTCGCAAAAAGCCGAAGCGCAACGCAATGAGCGGAAAATGACTGCGAGTTGGTCATGAATTTTTGCACAGTTCACACGCAAGCATAGCAAATCTTGCGCGACAATGCCACGATCCGGTCCTTGGGGCCGCATTCATCTTCATGGACGCACAAGAAGCGTTGCATGCACTATTTTCCAATTTATTACGTCAGACAAAACAAAAGTTTATGCTTAAGCTGAGCATACAACAACAACCATGCTAACGCTCTAGCAGTGGCAACGACTGCGTGGCTGTGGCAGTTTTGATTTGAACGCACGGGGAATTGTGGCAGCAACAACAGCAGCAACGCCTGATAAATTTACCACCTGCCAACCTAATATGTCGCCGTGCCACTTGCACGCTCATAAGTGTGGCAAATGTGTTGCATGCAACAGCAACTGGCAACGTTTGGAGTTTAGCGTTGTTTTGCTTGTGCACCGCTTCCAACATGGGCGCAAATTAGCTAAATTGATTCAAACAATGCAGCAATAATACGAGTTTGTGGACTTTATACGCCAGCTCCACTCGGCTTCCCGACACCCGCAGCAGCCCACACACGCGTGGCATCAGCTGTTCTCCTGCGTGGTTTGGGGATTTATTGCAATTTTCCGCTACGTTTGCGAGCCATGTGAGGTGAGCCATAGTCATTGAATATTCTTCCACTGACATGCTCTTAGCGATGTTCGAATTTGATTTATGAAACAGCGTGCAACGGTACTCATAGTTATGTATGGTAACAACGGAGGGTTACTAGCAATGTGAGGTACATATTTCAACTCAATATTACCTTATGGAAATCTGAACCAATTCATGACCGAAGCGAATAATCGGAATGACTAGCTAATAGCAAGTCGTCTAATGACCCGTTCAAGATCGTGAAATGTTTTTTTCTATTCCTATCATAGAAGTATTGGACAGGTTTCGACGCCTGACTCTTAGACATCAGAAATAAAAATCACAATTTATGAATCATCGGTTTGCCTATGACCGTTCTAATGCCTATAAAATTAATAATTGCTGCCAACTACTTAGAAGGAGATAAGGTTAAATCACCTGAGTTCGGGAATTCTGATATTATTCGAGCTTATATTATGAGGAGACAAATTTCGTGTACATAACGCTGACAGCCGAAATGTAAGTTTGGTGAACAGAAAGCATATCGGTAAAGAAGGTACTTTAAAGACAAATTAACGTTTAAATATTAGAAATAGTATATAATGGATTTAAAGAAGAAATTGATTAGATTAGACAATTTCCTACCAAAGCAAAACTATAGTCTTCTTGTCGATCTGAAATCTCAAAACTTGGGATTTCTTTAATATTTTTAACCAACAGTTACAAAATTATATATTGAGTACAAAGAAAAACACTTTACTGCATCGAACACTTTCAGGGCTGGAGTGTTTTCGTCCATTCGGACAACATGACCTAGCCAGCGTAGCCGCTATCTTTTTATTCGCTGAACTATGCCAATGTTGTCGTATAGCTCGTACAGCTCATCGTTCCATCGTCTGCGGTATTCGCCGTTGCCAATGTTCTGAGGACCATAAATCTTGCGCAAAATTTTCCTCTCGAAAACTCCTAGTGTCGTCTCATCTGATGTTGGCATCGTTCAAGCTCCTGCAACATAAAGCAGGACGGGAATGATAAGTGACTTGTAGAGTTTGATTTTGGTTCGTCGAGAGAGGACTTTACTGTTCAATTGCCTACTCAGTCCAAAGTAGCACCTGTTGGCAAGAGTGATTCTGCGCTGGATTTCGAGGCTGACATTGTTGGTGTTGTTGATACTGGTTCCCAGGTATACGAAATTATCTACGCCTTCGAAGTTATGACTGTCAACAGTGACGTGGGAGCCAAGACGCGAGAGCGCCGACTGTTTGCTTGATGACAGGAGATATTTCGTCTTGTCCTCATTCACCTCCAGACCCATTCGCTTCGCCTCCTTATCCAAACTCCTTATCCTAACTAATAAGGACTTTTCTATATAAGAACTATAAATTTGTTAGACTGGATAGAACTAAGTCGCCGATATAACAGTACTTGGTCGGATCCGAAAATCCGAGTCAACCCCGGAGTATCGCAGAACCGGCTGTTGTGGGGAATTGTAATAATCCTATAAATTTGTCTTCGATGGCAATACCCCGGTTTAGCCGTTTTTAATATATGTAACCGTCGGGAAAAGTTTAAACCGACTTCGACTGGTGGATGGATTTTATAAGAAGAGTTTTTTTTCGCAGGAATACTTTCTAAGATCAACTTGGGCTGAAATCATATTTTTATATTATTTTGAAGCCGACATTGAATCAAGGTACTAAATATTGGCGGTACAAACTTCTAACCACTAATCTTGAGAGATACAAAACACCTCAGCCAGTAGGATCCAAATCATCTTGGACTCAATGACCTTCGCCTCTTAACATGGAAGGTCTGCTTCAACCCACGGTTCTTTTTTCGGAATGAGACCTTTTGTCTTGGCAGAATATAGCCTTTCTTTAGCTAAGCTGAGCAGTCAACACTTTCAAAACAAAGAAAAAATACCGAAACCTCGCAATACCATCCAAATGGTGAGAGCAACTAACAGACAAAACGTGTACGCCAATAAAATAAACAATTTTATTGTTGACTCATTTGAGAAATTGTCTCTAGAGTCATCTACCACGTTCCAAGCTGGCATTGGCAATGACGGTGGCAACTCTGTCTCCTACTACAGCGCCAACATTACGACTAAGATGACTGTTGCTGCGGCAATGGAATATGAAAAAGGACGAAGGCACAAACAAAATACTTAACGTGTAAAAGTTGATTTGGAATGATAGCAAAAACAACAACACGATTAAGATGGCCGTAACAAAAACAACAAAGCAAGTAAGATGCGAGCAACAAGCGCCACAAAGGCACGTATCGAGTACTCGCACAAGCGAAAAACAACCACGAATGAGCACAAACAAGCAGCATTTTTAGCCGATCACACAGCCATTCGCACACGGCTGACATTAATTTGTGCAATTGCATGGGCATGTCCTGGGCCCACAATGGCCTCCACCACGCCACGAAGTGCCGAACTAGCTCTACGAAGCAAGCAAGCACATTTCGCACCTTGCCAACTCCCAGGAGGTGTGTGTGAGCGCGAGCAAAATAAAAACAGAGCACAAAAATGTATCTCCATAAAGAGCAAGGAACAGGATACGCGCTGCTCATCTTAGCCACACCGAATACGAAGTGGTATGTGGACTCATGCAATGCAAACCGACCAAGAGGCGATTGAAATGTTCGCTGTGCCGCAAAACATGAACGGCGTTGGAAGCCAGGAACGTGATGATAAAAAATGCATGAGTGCACTTTTTGAGTGTTGCCGCCGATGCCACAGTTGGCCGCAAAAAATTTCAAAAAACAACAAAAAAGAAGACAAAAACGCCACAAAGCGAAGGTGATGTGTTGTTGCACGCAAGACTGCCACAAGTTGCATTAACACTGGAGGTGTGTGTGTGTGCGGGTATTTATGCACATTCTACAAGTGCAAGTATGTTTCCTTTTACCGCGCTGAGTGAGTGCGTTCAATTTGCAGTTTTCCTCATTTTTCTGCTCACGTTCCTCGATTAAATTCTCATTTCGGTCATAATTTTGCCGTTTTTACGATTGCAAGGCATTAAATTGCTGTTGGCCACCAACAACTCACATTGCCACGCTGCAGCAAATGCGGCTCTTCACGTGCCACCCACTGCAAACCATAACACTGCGCTGCGCTTCGGCTGGGATGTGTTGTGGCGGTTGAAAGTGCAACATTTGAAGGTGAAGGCAAAACAAATTATGGTAAAAGAAAATATGGCAGTAAAGTGTAGAAGAAATGTTGAATTTATTTACTTAACATATTCAAAAGTAAAATAAAGGTATTTACGACCCAAGAGTTGATCTCAAAGGTTGGATACTATAATTTGTCTGATGTATTCGGATAGCTGATGGTGTGTTTTATAGAACTATGTTTGCAAAAGTACAAGGATCGATTGGGTCTCACATTTCCTGCCGGAGATTTTACTAATAAGTGGACACATTCGTGTGTATATTATCTTAGAAGGCTTCAGCATGAACTAATAAATTTGAGAGAACTCATAGACTGAAAACTAAATCGGTAAATCTTTACGGCCAGCACTCGAAATTCATTCACAGTATTTCGTTTGTGGACCATATAGGTTTGCTTATTGGACACTGTCCAATAGATACACATGCGGTGAGGTTAAGGATCATGCCAGACGCATTATGCCAAGGTTCTTTGGAGGAAGTCGAGGACGAATCATCCAAGCACTACCTCTTTCAATGTCCAACATTAGTCAGACTGAGTTTAAAGTAATTCGGTAGGCAGAACGTCGGCGGACCTAGCGAATTCAGATAAGCCGACTTGCGAACTGTCTAAGTGAGATTCTCTGCAGCTGTGGAGATCTGCCCCTTGACTTAACCTAACCTAACAAATGTACGTCTATGTTTTTTTGGACGCCTTTGTACTTTTTTAAGTTATATATGAATTTTCATGTTCCCAGAAGTAATTGTTTAGTTTATTCATACATCAGCTGGTTGGAAATGGACCACTCTCCCAATTATTACTTAAGCAATGTTCGCAGATCTCTCGCGCTTACCAGATTTCGTTAACAACTGTTACGCTATTTGAATTTCATATGAAAATATTGGCAAATTTTCCTCATCGGTAAAGCTAAATGTTCGCCTCAGCTTAAGGACAGCTCTTTGACCTATAAAATTCTTACTGTGTTCTATACTGTCAGAAAGAGATCTGATTGACAACTATAAGGTGGAACTAAACATTTTGCCTGATTCTAATAGTCAGAATTGTCTTAAAAAGAGCAAGTTACATACATCTCAGAACTTCTTTCTGGACTGTTCCACTTTTGCATACTTTAAAATAAAAGTACTTAGACCCCCACATTCATCCATTTTGTTATCGTATAAGGTATATATAATTGTCGGTCTATGAGTCGGGTTTTCACATTGTTATTATTCATTTTATTGAATTTCTATTATCTGTCAACGCACACTCCAATGGATTTTAATTAAAGTCTTGGTTCATTATTAGCTTCTATAAAAATAATGAGACAAAAAATGAGGGGAGCCACCAAACTTATCAGCTTTGTTTAAATAATAACGCTTGTTTATATGGGTTCACTAAAAGTCCAATTTCTAGGGTATAAAATCAATAAAACTGAAGACTATTTTGTGCTACTAGCTTAACAGCATACCTTTATTGACTTGTGCGTATTGCCTCTTCTTCAAAATGAGTCAAATAAAAAATGTACTTATTGGTAATCCACGCATAGTCAGACATAGTGCGGAAATTTACAGTATTTCCGTTTTCAACACAACCAAGCCACTGAAATAATAATAATACGACAAAAATGTGATAAACCCAAGTTATGTTAATTTGCTTTGGACGCATGCGATAATGCATTCACCCATCGTTGCTAGGCATAGGGGGTTTTTTTTACGTATTTAGTCTAATAACTGTTGCATAGAGTAAATATAAGTAGTTAAGATCACTTAACGGTAGTTTGTAATGCCTTCAAATAATCGAGGTATATAAAAAATTCATCCGGAGGGTGGAACAAATTGATTTCCTCTGAGGAAAATTGGGAGAACTGATATAATACAATTTTTGGTATAATATATATGAAATTAATCAGGATCGTACTGAGTTCATTAGAGGGACAATGATTAGTTTCGCCCAAGGCAATTAAAAAAAGATAAGTGACTCATCTTCTTCTTCTTCTTAACTGGCGTAGAAACCGCTTACGCGGTTATAGCCGAGTCCACAACAGTGCGCCACGCATCTCTCCTTTTGGCGGTTTGGCGCCAATTGGTAATACCAAGTGAAGACAGGTCCTTCTCCACCTGGTCCTTCCACCGGAGTGGAGGTCTCCCTCTTCCTCGGCTTCCACCAGCGGGTACTGCATCGAAAACTTTCAGAGCTGGGGCACTTTCATCCATTCGAACAACATGACCCAGCCAGCGTAGCCGCTGTCTTTTTATTCGCTGGACTATGTCTATGTCGTCGAACAACACAGCTCATCATTCCATCTTCTGCGGTATTCGCCGTTGCCAATGTTTAAGGGACCGTAAATCTTCCGCAAAACCTTTCTCTCGAAAACTCCTAGTGCCGTCTCATCGGATGTTGACACCGTCCACGCTTCTGCACCATAAAGTAGGACGGGAATGATGAGGGACTTGTAGAGTTTAGTTTTTGTTCGTCGAGAGAGGACTTTACTTTTCAATTGCCTACTCAGTCCATAGTAGCACCTGTTGGCAAGAGTGCCATCATCATTAATATGCATATGTCATACGCCCAGTTCCCATAAACCGTTTTATGAAACGGGACATCCACATATGAAATTTCGTGTCTCGCAAACTACTCGACCGATTTTAACCAAATTTGAGATGATATTAATTCAGGACATACTCGTTAATTATAATCTTTGAGCTCAAATCACGTATTGTCACGTTATATATAAGATAATCACTAATTGGACGGCCAATTTAATATTTAACCCAAACCTTCTCTGTGTTGAGGGTTTCCTACAATACATTATAACGAAAATTATCGTACAAGGTTTATGAGATCTGAGGTAATTCCTGAACTAATTTCACTCATTTTCACCAGCAACATACATTATATCCCAGATTATATGCTCACTTAATTTGGGTCAGATATTTCATATATTAACCGAAATATGCGGAGTAAGGCCCATCATATTATTGAAAAACCTATAATTATGAATATGGGAGCCAGAGGAAGTTATAACCCGATTTTAATAATTTTTGGAACAAAGTCATACTTTTAGAAGAAGAAACATTTCCTTGAATTACATTAAAATATCTGAGTGGCTTACCGTTATTTTCGGTGAACAATTACCTTAACCACTGAGTTCTTCATGGGGCCTTGAAATATATCGTCCGATTTCAGTAATTTTTCACAAGTAGTGCCACTGATCATATACAGTATTTGTGTACAATTTTTTTCCTCTATTTTCATTGGTTCCTTATGTATATATATATAATGAAGGAATGAAATGGAATTCAAAATTGAGTTATATGGGAAGAAGTCGTGGTTGTGAGCCACTTTTGCCCATTTTTGATATGTGTTATCAGGGTGTCAAGAAAATATTATATACCGAATTTCATTGAAATTATTCGAGTAGTTTCGGAGATATGGTTTTGACCCGTAAGTGGGCGACGCCACGCCCATTTTTCATTTTGTGAAAAAAATCTGAGTACAACTTCTTTCTGCCATTTCCTCTGTAATATTTAGTGTTTCTGATGTTTTCCGTCAGTGAGTTAACGCACTTTTGGTAATTTTCAACCTAACCTTTGTATGGGAGGTGGGCGTGGTTATTATCCGATTTCAACTATTTTCATGGTGTGTGATGGGGTACGTATGGGAACCGACTGCAGAAAGTTTTGTTTATACAGGTTTATTGGTTTGCGAGTTATATACAAAAAAACCTATTTATGAGCGGGCCCATGCCCATTTCCGCAAAAAAATTACATCCAAATATCCCCCTCCATAATGTGATCCTCTGTTCCAAATTTTACATTCATAACATTATTTATGGCTTAGTTATGACACCTTATAGGTTTTCGATTTACGCCATTTTGTGGGCGTGGCAGTGGACCGATTTCGCTCATTTTCAATACGAACCTCCTCAGGATGCCGAGGCATATGTGTACCAAGTTTCATTAAGATATCTCAAATTTTACTTAAGTTATCGTCATCCTGATCATTTATATATACATACATAACCCCATATCTACATCTTTTATTTCTGAGTGATATAAACAACCATTATGTGAACAAAACTATTATACTCTTTAGCAACTTTGTTGCGAGAGTATAAAAACACGCTGCACCAAAGACTTTAGAGACTTTGATTCCATATATTATAATTTTTAGACGCTTCATTTTATCTACTCTCGACTTTACAAATACTATTAAACACGATATTTGAGCACAAAAAGTATATCAGAAATTACTTAGTAAAAATTTTGTATAATTTTGTCCTTCGAATTATTTAAGAATTTCTACCCACTTGTGTTGTTTAAATGGTATTATGACATTATTAGTTTGCAATTTTATAGCACTTGGATTCCACCAATGAATGGTGGCTTCATAATGACCATTATCAACCGGCTGACTGACAGATAATATTTTTTTTTTTTTTTTGAAATTAAGAGCCAAGAGAAATACCCTATATAAACACGCACATATTTTTTGGGTATTTATTTATATTTTTTTTGTGGGAAACCACAACTTACTCGATGAGCCAATGTGTTAATTATTTTGACGTCATCAATTTTTTGCTGTTGTTTTGCGAATACAAATAGACTTGATGGCACTTGTATTTCACCAATATGTGTGCACAACGTGACGCATGCGTCGTCACTATGCAAACAGGTGCTAAAAATAAACCAACACAGCGCACCACCTGTCGAACCGCGGCTAAGTAGAAGTGCGTGAAGCGTGCCCAGCGGCTGATACACATATATGTAAATATATATTTGACAGATGGCGCAAAAAATACGCAGAAATGTTTTCTATTTTTTATTTTTACACATTCTTCGATATTTGTTTGCATGGGAATTACCCGCGACAATTGCAACTTAAACTACAACTACAACAACAACAACAATAGCGAGCTGTTTCAAGAGCAAAGAGAAAGCCAGTAGGCGTTGTGCGCCGAAGCGGCCGTAAGAGAGTGCAACCCACTGGGAGAGTAACAGCTTACTCGTTAAATGTTGTTGTGACGATCGTTGCTGGCAACAAACACACACATAGCGAGGTGTGTTGTTGTTGCCAATTGTTGCGGCTGTGTTGGTGGTAATGTTGGCTTTTGTGGAATTCGCTAACTGCCGGCATCGACTCTAGGCCACACAGCGCAGTCTCATATAAAATCGCGTAGCATAACCGCAACGAGTTCAGTTTGATTGCAAACATCAACCATAAAGTGACTTAGCGAAGAAGAAAGCAAAAACAAATTCAAGAGTTTCTGCGATAAAAAAAGTTCAAAAATAATTATTTTCAATACAATTTTTTGAGTGAAAATATTTCTAAACATTTAAGAAAAAGTGCAATTATTTCTAATATAAAGACTTAATAAGTGAAGAAAAAAATCTACAACAATGCAGCAAAACAACAACAGCCACCTGCTGCGAAAAGCCTTCGGCTTTGCCTATCTGCTCTCACTACTGCTGCTGCTCAGCGGCCACACACCCTCGGTGGAGGCGCGCCCCATGGATCTGTATGATGATGTCGGTGATTTCTTTGACGCTGTCTCACTGGACGATGTGCCCGTTTCGGGGCGCACAGCACCGGAAACCTTCTGTCGCATGCCAATACGCAAGGGCGTCTGTCGCGCGCTCATCCCACGCTTCAGCTATGATCCCAGCCGCAGGACTTGTGTGGAGTTCAAATTCGGCGGCTGCGATGGCAACGAGAACAACTTCTCCAGCTATGAGGCGTGCATGGCCACGTGTGAGGGCATGTAAATATGTGTGTGCGGTGTACTCGTATAAGTGCCGCTTAAGTGTAGTAATGTTCCTCATACGCCCAGAAATTGCCAATTGCAGGCTCCACAAGCATCACATCCCAACGCATCGTCATCTTGAATAAACCGTTATATACATATTTGTCCAGCGCAAGCTTAAATAATCGTTTATGGCGCGCTTCCATTCCAAACCGTGTTCATGGCATTTATTTACATATTTCTTTAGCTTTAAGTATATTTTACAATATTATTTTTAATTTTTTACTTTTTATGCATACAAAACGCAAATTCAATGCACCAACGCACATCTTCCATTGGCTTCAAAGTGAAATTTCATGAAATTTCAATGTTTTTGTGATAAAATTTTGGTTTATAGCTTTTAAGTTAGTTTTTTTTTTTTAATTTTTTGTTTTCAAAAGTGACAGCCACAGAAAATTTCTATTTTATTTTCGAATTGCTTTAATGCACTTATATTATTTATTGTATTTGTTATATGTATATATATTCGAAAATATTATATTTTGTAATATTTAACATTTTGTATACACGATTTTATACAAAAACAAAAAAATAAAATATATATATTTTTATAAAATATAAAATACACAAAATATTTTTTTTTTTAATCTTTATTTAATACTCAGTGCTACATAAAACATTTCTGGAAGCAGCAGAAAGCGTTCAGCAGATTAAGAATTCGAAAAGTAGATTCTCATCACTTTTGAAGTGTCTGCCTTCGTGGCTGAATTTCTGCTAAAAGGTCTTTTGAAGAAAAGAGTGATCGTATTGTCGTAGTTTCCTCAAACATGTTTTTAAAATATTCCTCATTTTTTTACAACTTCAGATTGCTTGTATCGTAGCATGAAAACAAAAGACTTAAGCAACAAACTCAAAAAATATATTTGATACACCAGCTGATATATAAAATATGTATATATAACGGGAATGAAGTTTACGAATATTATGGTATTTCTAGTGGAATTATTACATCATTTCTCTAGCCAATGACGCAGTGGTGAATATTTTTAAAGAAATGCACTATGATCGATCTATTTTGCCTATATTATAGTGACGCATTGTAACCATTCCCAAGTTAATAATATATGATGTTATCAGATATATACTGTCATAGTTTGGCGGGACCTGGCATATCGCGGATTTTATGCGTTAAGAGATTAATCATTAAAGGAAATGAATTGATTTGAACAATTTTCAAATTTAAATTTCAGTAGGGGTTATTTGTTTAGGAAGAAATCTTTGAATACCTGGAAGTTATTTCATCTCAGCGGGCTGTAAACTGTGTAATCGGGGTAGTGCTCCAACATTTCGTTATCCTTAAGACATATTAATTGGATTAGGCTGAATCCAGTGTGTTGGCAGATAAAATCTCTTTAAAAAAACCTAGATTCTCATTCAAAAAAACCTACATGACTTCAACTATAATAATGAACTATGACTTGCTTTCAAAGATTGTCCATGTCCCAAACAGCGTTTGAGTCCCATCATTCGCTTTGTCTTTGCTATTCAATGGGTGATGGTTAACGTTTATTAGACTACAGTGGATGTCTAGGCCTTAAGAGGAACATAAGCTTGATTGAAAAATTTTATACATCATTGAATTAAGATAAAAATTTAGATTATCAGGCAGATTCTGTAATTCACTTCCGAGTGAAATTCATGCAAATTCACTTTCAATCCGATATTTCATATGCATAAACTGCCTGTATATTCATATTTTGGATTATTTAGTAGCTATATCCTGTAATTAATATTTTTAAAAAGTCGTTTTTTTTAATTCTGTATCCAAATATTTCGATTGTGGAGACTAACTTGGACCATCGGGGAATACAACTTTTTTAATTATGACTCATTCTCATGGAAAGAATTAATTTGGTCCAACAGCCAGAAAAAAGTCGATTTTGTCGTATAGTGTTATATAAATCTAATATTAAAAAGAAACGAGAGTTGGTTGAAGCTCATAAAAAGATCATTTAAAATACATTCTACAGACGAATTTTGATAACTCTTTATAATCACATATAAAACATGGATTTTTACAATAGACTATAGACCAAGAACAGGATATTGGTGCCAGCTTCTAATTTTGAAATTGCATTTTTTGTCATCGCACTATTGATATTGCTTCAGTCTAATCATCTTCACTTTAATTTAGTCCTATGTAAATTATAATTATAATTTAGACTTTGTAAAGGGTTTTTCAAAAGGGACGCTAGAAAACTCGACCGATGCCAAACGACGCCATTTTTCCCGCTATTTTGACATTTCTTTTCAGACAAGTTTGCCATTTCATCATGGAGAGATATACGATCCAACAGCATGTCAAAATTATTAAAATTTACTACCGAAATTCAGAGTCAGTGGCCTCAACTTTAAGCGTCCTACGTAGCGATGAGGATCATTTCCGACTGAATGGCTTCGTCAATAAGCAAAATATGCATTATGGGTCAGAGTCTATGAGTCACCATTGCACCTTAAAAAATTGCACCTTTAAAGGCTAGCGGCGTCGCTCAATGACAACTGAATATTTTTGGCCTGAATTGAATGATATGGACTTGTACAATTGTGGTGTGAATGACGGCGCCACACAGCGAATGTCACAATCGATTTATTGAAAACAATATTTGGTTAAAGCGTTATCTCACGAAATGAGCAAGTCAATTGTCCGCCTCGGTCGTGCAATTTGAAGCCGTTAGACTATTTCCTATGAGGCTACGTCAAGTCTATAGTCCATGCCAACAAGTCAGCGACGATTGATGAACTTCGTACGAATATCAAACGTGAAATTGCAGCAGTTTCGGCCGATTTATGCTTAAAAACGATCGAGAATTGGGTTCAGTGTCTGGTCTTCTACGTTCCCGTGGTAGCCATGCACAAGAAATCGACCTCCATATACTATACCTTCATTGAAATAAAATCATTGATATCCCAAACCGTTTTTGTAGCGCTCTTATTGAAAAACCCTTTATATCTCACTCATGTGATGGAACTATATGTTACTATTGTTATTTTCTTCTTTTTACAAAATTTGTAATGGTACTTCAGTATTTAAAATTTAAATTTAAATAAAATTTATTCCAAGAAGATATGTTCTAGAAATTAAAAAATTTGCAAAAAACATCTAGATGCGTGATCCCACCATTCACAGCGAAATAACCAAATTTATACAAATTTAGCTAAGTACAATCATTGAGGTCATCACAGAGCAAAGTAATCACAAATTAATTGAATCAAAAATGCGAAATTCATCACTAATCTTCTATAAGACCAGCAAATTACTGATTTGAGTCGATTGATATTTATTTTTATGACAGAAAAGAACTACTATTATCATTTTGCACCTCCATCTTTACTTAAAACTCTAAAAATAACTGCTATCATTTAAATCTATCGTCGACAAAAAAAAAACAATAAGATGTTGAGTATTTAAAGATCACAACAAAAGCAGTTATTTTGTTTACTAAATTAGGAAATATTTGTGTACAAACAATAAATGACAGCAAATAACTTCCTCCACATTGACAAACAGCGTTTCGCAAACTTATCGCGAAGATTCCACAAAATTCAATATTTGCGATAGTTGACGGTAAAAAAAATACAAAAAAAAATTTTAGACAACTAGTTATGCTACACATAAACAAATATGCAAATTTCCTTATAAATATGTATGCGCGTGTATGTGTGTGTGTGTGTGGTTATAATTGGTGGCAATTTTTTAAGTGTCGCGCGTACGAGAAAGCAATAACAAACACATCGTAAATAAACATAATTAGCACAGATTTATTAATGACAAATTGAAAGCAAATAAACAAACAGACAAACGATACATACAGAGATACATATGCAAATGCAAATGCATAATTATGTTTGAATGGCACATTTTTTGAGCAAAAAACAGCTTGGAAATAACGCGATTTTATTAATATACATGGATATGTATGAGTGATAATGTATGTACATATGTATGTTTGTATGTAGTCTAATCTAATCAATGAAGGTGTCTATGTCTGCCTGGCTGCATTGCTCAAAAGTTGGGTCTAGGCGAACCACAAAACCGTTGATGACGTGAGTCTGCGAAGGCGTCAACAAATGAGAAAGAGGGCCAAAACATATGCACATAAAAAAAACAACAACATTTTCTTCAAATATAAATATGTATATATGCATGTTGGTATTTATGCATATGCTAAAAGCCGCGATTTGCAAAATATGCTGGCGGCAAGAAAGATAAAAAAATAACAAAGAAGTCGATAAATAACAAATTAATTTCATACAATCAACCCACAAAGCATCACGCCAAGCACAACAACAACAATACAAACGAAAAAACGGTGTCAATTTATAGCTAACGCTTATCTGCGCACAACACGTAAACAAGCAGCTTGATGTGAATATACATACATATGTACATATATGTTGGTGGCTTTCTGCCATCAGCAACCACGACTCCAATGGATGCTCCGCTTGTTGTGCGTGACATTAGCAGTGGACCATACACAAAAGCCAACATAAATTGCCATTTAACAGCGCCAACAAACAATTAACTTGATCGATGCCAATCTGCACACAAACACATACACACTCAATCGCTCACGCATGCTCAATGAAAGAAGGCTAATTTTGTAATGGCGCACA
Source organism: Zeugodacus cucurbitae (assembly GCF_028554725.1). Taxonomy (NCBI): domain Eukaryota; kingdom Metazoa; phylum Arthropoda; class Insecta; order Diptera; family Tephritidae; genus Zeugodacus; species Zeugodacus cucurbitae. The sequence goes on from NC_071671.1 coordinate 56,684,100, forward strand.
GCATGCAAATTTCTGTGCATTCACTTTTTATTGCTCTTCAATGAAAAAAAGCATACCTTTTGATATAAAATCATATATGATTAATATTTAATTTGATTAATTTGCAGAAAATTATAGAAAAGTACATCGGATGCTTGTCAGCGGGTGATCTCAGGTCAATGACCGATATTTCATAATATTGAAAGAGAAATTGTTAGAAATGTAGTACATACATATCTATAAACTTTTGTTTACAGACTTATGGGAGCTTCGAATTCCCCCTGATTTTATTATCTGATTTGATATTTTTTTATGTTTTTATAATCAAACATTGGATCTGAACTCGATTTAGATTACAAATGGATACATTGAGGTTAGGTTCACTTTACTATTGAATGCTTAGAAAAAAAATACTCGAGAGAAATATGATAATAGGCATTTAACTCCTATGAGTTAGCAGTATTATTTAACACAGATCCTCCGACTATAAAAAAAAACTAAAAAATTATTCACCTAAGTTCAGAAAATATTAATTAAATATTTTCTTCTTGACTGGCGTAGACACCGCTTACGCGGTTATAGCCGAGTCCACAATAGCGCGCCAGGCATCTCTCCTTTTGGCAGTTTGGCGCCAATTGGTAATACTAAGTGAAGACAGGTCCTTCTCCACCTGGTCCTTCCATCGGGATGGAGGTCTACCTCTTCCTCGGATTCCACCAGCGGGTAATGCATCGAAAACTTTGAGAGCTGGGACACTTTCGTCCATTCGAACAACATGACCCAGCCAGCGTAGCCGCTGTCTTTTTATTCGTTGGACAATGTCTATGTCGTCGAACAACACATACAGCTCATCATTTCTTCTTCTGCGGTATTCGCCGTTGCCAATGTTTAAGGGACCATAAATCTTCCACAAAACCTTTCTCTCGAAAACTCCTAATGCCGTCTCATCGGATGTTGACACCGTCCACGCTTCTGCACCATAAAGTTGGACGGGAATGATGAGGGACTTGTAGAGTTTAGTTTTTGTTCGTCGGTAGATGACTTTACTTTTCAATTGCCTACTCAGTTCTTAGTAGCACCTGTTGGCAAGAGTGATTCTGCGTTGGATTTCAAGGCTGACATTATTATCGGTGTTAATGCTGGTTCCCAGGTATACGAAATGATCTACGACTTCGAAGTTATGACTGTCAACAGTGACGTGGGGGCCAAGACGCGAATGCGCTGCCTGTTTGTTTGATGACAGGAGATACTTCGTCTTGTCCTCGTTCACCACCAGACCCATTCGCTTCGCTTCCTTATCCAGGCGGGAAAAAGCAGAACTAACGGCGCGGTTGTTGTTTCTAATCTATCATCGGCGTACGCCAGTAGCTGTACACTCTTATACAAAATTGTACCTTCTCTGTTTATCTCTGCAGCTTGTATTATTTTTTCCAACATCAAGTTAAAGAAGTCGCACGATAGTGAGTCACCTTGTCTGAAACCTCGTTTGGTATCGAACGACTCGGAGAGGTCCTTCCCGATCCTGACGGAGCTTTTGGTGTTGCTCAACGTCAGCTTACACAGCCGTATTACTTTTGCGGGGATACCAAATTCAGACATCGCGGCATAAAGGCAGCTCCTTTTCGTGCTGTCGAAAGCAGCTTTAAAGTCGACAAAGAGATGGTGTGTGTCGATCCTCTTTTCACGTGTCTTCTCCAAGAATTTTCGGATGGTGAATATCTGGTTAGTTGTTGATTTTCCAGGTCTAAAGCCACACTGATAAGGTCCAATCAGTTTGTTGACGGTGGGCTTTAGTCTTTCACACAGTACGCTCGATAGAACCTTAATATATAATTAAATACAATTATATATAAAAATTGTATAATAAAACCTTTATTTCTACAACTTTTTAATTTCCTTATTCATAAAAATAAATCTTGGAATCTATTTTATGAAAATTTGAGTCCTTATTCATCGAGGACTTTATTGCATCGAGTCCTATACTTTTATGTACAGGAATAATGTGATCAAACGAGTCCTTACTATTGGCTTTCGTTGAAAGACAACATCATATACAGTAGCGGACAAAAAAAAGAAATGTGTGATTTTTTGATTTTCTTGAAAACCGAACCGAAGTGGTTAATTTTGGGTTTATCTGAAAATATGACTTTTCTCCAATAGTCTTCGGTCAAATTTTTGTCAAATTTACCCCACTGGATGTATTTTTGTCGCATTTTTACCGATATTTATCTTTGGATATTTTTGAAGGAAAACACTGATAGTAGTCAGTAATTTTGCGTATACTTTAGTTCTGAGATCGCAAAGCCAAAATTGATGTTTTATCAATTTCACTAAATTTTGGCATTTTTGCACTTTCCATTTTATTTCCTATGACGTGTACCTTTTCTTGTATCTGAATAATGTACTTAGTATAATATATAGTTTCTTGTATATAAGAGTTTGATTTGTTAATACTGCAGCGATTTAAAGTCACTGCAAAGAAGTGTCCCGTTTTTTTTTTGTCCGCTACATAAAATATAGTGGATACATTTAATATAATAGGCCGAATCATCTCTCAATTGAAAAATGACGTGAATTAAGGGGGGGGGGGGGGTAAGCTTTGACAACTTTTTTCTATTTATTTCATTATTTTTTTTTTTATTTTTTTCCTGAACCATCAACATCTCAAGAATATTGTGTTAAAATTTTAGGTCATTCGGAGAAAAACTAACGAAGTTACAGCAGGTTGAATAACGGTACCTCCAGCTACCTGCGCTGAGTGTACAAAACTTTGAATCGATTTTCCCAAATATGTCATTTTTAAAGTCGGTGACCAGCCTGCAGAAAAAACTACTGCATCGATCGGTTTGAAATTTTGAACAAATATTCTACATATATATAGCTCTCGAATGACGTCGAGTTTCCAAAAATTTTAATTACTAACAATTTTACAATAACAAATAGGTCTATTTTTTCGTCTAAAATCGTCATTTTGGCTTGAAAATTGTACCAAAAATTGAAAAATTGAAAGATTAAAAAAAACTCGACGTCAATTGAAAGATAAACTAATAAACTAAAGAAAGCATTTTGATTTTTTGGTTTCGGATGATCCAGTGATGCTGTAGGCTGGTCACCGCACAAACACTTTTTTTCGAGGTGCCTGCAGAGATCGACGATAAATCCGTTATTCCTCGCTATTTTTCGATAAAACTTTTTTTAAGTATCCTTCAAATGTTGTACTTTCATATAATAATAAGTAAAATAAACCAACAGCAGTAATTTTTCTAAAAAAATTCATGAAAAAGGTCTTTTTTCAACGAAACAAACCTTACCCCTCCCCTTAAGAAGAATTGATTCTATGACCTTAAAAATTATTTCCAAAACCTCATTAATATATTTCGTGATATAATATTCAACATTTTAGACTAGATAGTTTTTTATAACACGATTTTTTTTAGACTAAATTGCCTTCAGTATAATTTCCAAAGAACTAAATTTACTAAATTTTTAAAAATTGATACATTTTATCGCAATGTTCGTTAGATTGGCTTAATCTTCAGACTTCAAAAATAATGCCCTTTATTTAACTTATTTCTTAGTTCTTCATGAAATACACATGGTAATTTTTTTTTAGAAGCCCTCCGGTGTAGTTACTGATTATAAATGTCCACGTATGTTTATTTTGACAGTTGATCTGGCACCTATCTCTCTAGGAATTATGGGATGTCCCTAACGGTAATACAGATGTCTTAAGAACATTGGCAATATATAAATAATATAGTTTTCAGGGAATCACTGTTACTGTACATATGTATATACAATAAAACAATGAATGTTGACCACCCAATGTACATTTATCAGTATTTTTGCTTCGACTATGCTTTCGTTGTAATCGAGATTTACTTGACTAATACGTGAAAAATTCTAAAAACACACTGATTTATCAAGCTACCCGTGTATAATCGATTCTAAATAAATATTGTCACATTTTGTTGCGCTGAGAAAAACCACCGATTGAAGCCTTCGGCGATGTCATTCCACCCACCCACAGGTTGTACAGAGTTTAAAGACCTCTGGCACAAATTTTCTATTGTTTACTTAATAGTGCAATAAGTTTGCTATAAATAAATACACTCACACATACATAGTTGCATGTATGTGAAATGCAATTAGAGAGTGCAATGGCTTTAACCCGCATATTCATACATATGTACTTATATACGTACCTACGTATGAACGTTGTTTGCCCACAAATTGAATGCATTTGCATATTTCTTAGTAAATTCATACTAACTAATACATATTTATATGTAAGTAGATATGAAAAAGAGTACCCGAGTAGGTCCGTAGTACCACTGAGGTACTTTTGTATGTATGTACATATGTATGTATGCAAAAGAGTGCACTGGGCATGCAGCCAGATTGGTGCACTCTTTCGTGGTAATTATCGTGAATCGCATATACAAATATACATATACTTATATATTCACCTCTCTAGTCTACATAAACCTCAAGTAACATCAAAGTGCGGTAGACAACAACAATGCAAACCGAAGAAATTACTCGAAACCGATCATGCCACACGTCCAATGAATGGGTTGACTCGTGGATATAGGCAAATATATATGTATTGATATATGTAGATGTAGAAATGTTTAATGGGTTTTTTGACACTTTAAGCTCTTTTCCACGAAAATTTTCACCTGAATATTTACGCACAATTTGCATATCCACTTGAAGAATTGTAGTATTTGAAGATGCTAATATGTCTTTACCCAGGCTCGCTTTATAAGTAAGTAATCTATATACACTCATTCGAAAACAAGAAATCTCAAGCCTTGGTTGTTGGTTACTATGCTCACATCCATAAACACCACAGACGTCATCGTCGTCTTTATTGGCAGCATCACCTCATAAATATTGCAATTTTTGTATTTTCGCATACAAATATTAATTGAATTAAATATATTGGGCCCAACAACAGCAGCAAAAAAATAATATTTTTGAAGCAGACTAAAGATTATTTTGCATAAATGTATGCAATGTTTGGATGTGACCAAATGATATCAACGCCGAAAATAGCAATACAGTGAAGCATTGTTGAATGTGAACCATTATGGATCATATTTTTTAGATGTACAGAATTATATAGTGCTTAACACCCCTCTCAGACTAAAACAAAGTTTATTAAGCATTATTAATTCCAAATTTCGCGATTTGTTCCCAATTTACAGATCACTTCGTAAGCATTAGCTTTGAGACACTTTCCTGGAGTAACAGATATATAAAGAGGAATCCTCCAGGTCCCCTATTCAATAAGCGATCTTATAACTCAACCAAAACAGCCAAATCTCTTTGGTCTTTAATTTCCCAGAATACCTTAACTTTTTCAAAGATGACTAAAATAGTCAGTCATGCATAGAATAGGTTAGGACAGGTAAATAAGTTCCAATCGGGAACTTTTTAACTTCTGTAAATTCGAAAAGGTCCACTTCAATAGCTGAATGTGAGAGAAGCAATTTTTTTAATTCAGTTTCGCAAAAAAGGAATAGTCAAGGAGAAGGTCCAAAAGCATGATCTTTCCGACAACCCTAAGAGTTGGAATCTTGCAAACATTTGAGGTTAAACGCTTGCGTATCAATCGACTTTGATGAAGATAAGAAGCTCAATAAACCTCTTGCGACTTACATCGTAATAGAATAATCTTTGAACCGCGCAGGTGCTAATAATTGGACAGTTCTCTTCGAACTTTCGTGACACCTGGCCGTTCAACATAAGACACCAAGGGATCGATGGGATTGAGACTCTTAGTCTTTTAATAAAGAGTCGAGAATACCTCTGCTTGCAAATTGATCAGCCTTGGAGTACCCAACGATTCCATTGGTTCCACAGTTAGTTATCGTAATTCCTTTTTTTCGAAAAAGGGGTTTGGTATTTGAATTACTAAGCTAGGCAAGTTATCTAAGCGTTGAGGAACATTGGCTTGAAGATTAAACCAGCATAGGTAAAGCGAACTACTCAAATCCATTAAACCAAAGCTCTCTGTTCCGGATTATGTTTCGGATATTTTTGATCCTCACTATACAATATTCTCTCGTTGTAGGTAGGTGCAGCGAATGTCTGTCTAGTTGTAACTATGAGGTGAAAAAGACACAGTGACCAAAGGGCCATTGACCTCTCGTTGAACCGACGTCGATAGCACTCTCCTTTCCTTTGTTGCGGTTTCGAAGTGTGCAAATAAATACATAATGTATACTACAAGTATACTTGCAATGTAATAAACCAATAATGTGTGTAATAAAAAATGAGAAATGGCAATTATGCGCATGAGCAACGCTTTTTGCATGTCAACAATGGGCAATGGCAACAAGGCAAATTTGACACGTTCATTGCACACATTATTCAAGTTGCAACAACAACCGGCGCTTTGTTTTTTTATGTTGTAAAAATAAAATAAATAAAATGAAAAACAAATTGGTTGCAATACAAAGGAAACTGTTACCTACGACTAGTTAGTGTTGATGTTGGAAATTACCGAATATGCGGGTACTCTATTGAGTTACTGTAATGGAAGTGGACTTTAAAGATGTAGAAACAGTGGTCTATGGGTTTAGAAATCTGCGAATCTGTTAGATGGAATTTGTTGATCAGTTTCTACTGTTGATGTCTAGTTGACAACCTTAACGAAAAATGCGGTTCTTTACGGTTACTTAGGTTCAACTTTGGCGAAATTTATAATGAGCAAGAGACAGGGAAGTTTTGAAAAATAATATCAAAACTCCAAATTGTCTTAATAAAAATAAACAAGTAAGAAAGGGCTAAGTTCGGGTGTAACCGAACATTTTATTCTCTCGTAAATTATTTATTTAACTTTATTTATATTATATAATATACAATTTAACCCACATATTCGTCATATATATTGTATAAAGTCCATTGAAAGTTGGAAACCATAATATTAGATTAGAAGCACCGAGGTCCTCATGTTCGATATATGGGGCCTTAACAACCTATGGTCCGATTTCGGCGATTTTTAGAATGGGACTGCCACACTATAAACATAGTATTTGTGCAAAGTTCTGCACCGATATCTTCACTAGTACTTACATTATATATTGTAAAGTTAACGATTCAGATCGTCTTCAAAGTTCTGGTATATAGGAAGTAGGCGTGGTTGTGAACCGATTTCGCCTATTTTGACAACATATCTTTGGGATGTAAGGAAACTATTATGAACCAAGTTTCATTGAAATCGGTCGAGTAGTTCCTGAGATAGATTTTTGACCCATAAGTGGGCGACGCCACGCCCATTTTCCATTTTGTAAAAAAGTCTGAGTGTAGCTTCCATCTGCCATTTCTTATGTGAAATTTAGTGTTTCTGACGTTTTTCGTTAGTGAGTTAACCCACTTTTAGTAATTTTCAATCTAACCTTTGAATGGGAGGTGGGCGTGGTTATTATCCGATTTCTTTCATTTTTTGACTGTATTAAGAAGTGACTAAAAAAACGACTGCAGAAAGTTCGGTTTATATAGCTCTATTGGTTTGCGAGATATGTACAAAAAACTTAGTAGGGGGCGGGGCCACGCCCACTTCCCCAAAAAAATTGCATCCAAATATGGCCTTCGATACTACGATCCTTCATACCAAATTTTATTTCCATAGCTTTATTTATGGCTTACTTATGGCACTTTATGTGTTTTCGGTTTTCGCCATTTTGTGGGCGTGGCAGTGGTCCGATTTTGCTTCCTATGGTGCCAAGAAATAAGTGTGCCATGTTTCATCAAGATATCTTAATTTTTACTCAAGTTACAGCTTGCACAGACGGACGGACGGACAGACAGACATTCGGATTTGAACTCCACTCTTCACCCTGATCACTTTGGCATATATAACCCTATATCTAACTCGTTTAGTTTTGGGTGTTGCAAACAACCGTTATGTGAACAAAACTATAATACAATCTTTAGCAACTGTGTTGCGAGAGTATACAAATTATACAGTGTTGATTAGAAGATTAGTTTTTTCAACAATATTATTTGGTGAAATTAATCGGGGAAATTTAAAAGGAAAATTATATTTGATGGCATATAAATTAATCAAAAATGTATTTTAATTTTTAACTTCCGTTTATTTTATTACTTGCTATGCAAGCACAGCCGATAACGCTGGGTGAGTTATAACAACTGACTTTTGATTTTACAAGTTTGCGGCGACTACGCCTAAATGCCCGATAACACGTTTCAATTAAAATAGGGAAACCAATTAACCATAGGGTCAATTAAACGAAAAGCACTGTATATTCGAACAGATTTTTGGACAAACGATCCTCGAGACTTCGTCTTTTATAAACCCTGTCCACTTTTTCCAGCAAAACAAGCCTGACATCGATAATAAAAAGACGAAATTTACTTGCCAATTTATTTTTAGTAGTTATATAGTTTATTACATGGACATAACCTATAAAAATTGTCTAACGGTATTAAATTACATGATCATGGTGGTCAAATCACAGACCCATTACCCGCTTGACTTAATACGCCATACATAGCAGTGTTGCATTACGAGGCAAATTTACATATTTAGGCACTCTTTGGCATATGTTAGTATCAAGCGACCCTCGTGATTGTGATAACAAAATTTATAATACTATCTTGAGATTCTACTACTCAACATCAATTTATCATGTTTTTGTTGTGTGAAACAATCATGTAAGGTGCGACTATTGACTGTCAAAACCACTGTGGCTACTGATAACAACCTAACATACGTTGAAACTAAAGCATATAATTAAGATTATTATTTTACATTATTATTTTTACATGGAGCTACTGATAACAACCTAACATATGTTGAAATATTTGATAAGGTGTTCTACAGGTGTCGTACTGGCATATAAATATAATATAAATACTTCATCATGCTTTGGGATCTGTCAGATACCCACTAAAATTGATCACCTGCGCCCTTAGCCCTCAATAATCGCGATGCTAATACTATTTAACCAACTTTTCTCATTTAATCACTGAAACTAAAGCATATAATGAGATTATTATTTTTAAATGGTGCTTTTCACCTAATTTTTGTATAAGGACTTTGTTGCAAAAAGCTTCGCAAGCTCCTTCACAACACTGGTTTGCGCTTAGGATGCTAAAAGCTCTTATTCTATATACATATGTATATACTTTGGACCATACTTCGCATGTTTGTATAAAAAAATGAGCTTAAAGCTTTAAAAATCTCACCTCTTAATCAGGCAATGGATCCACTTTTTAAGCTTTTAATACCCTCACAACATTTTATGCACAGTGTATGATAATTTTATTCGCATAACGGCACCATTTTGATTATGTTGTTGTTGTAGCGCGTATAAACATTCCTCATATACATACTTTTGATATAATTCTGCCAATTTGAGAATTCTAGTCCAGATAAACATTTCTGAACCTTTTCTGTTACATACCTCGATTTTCGTGTGAACAGCTTTTTCTTATAATAAAACCAACAATTTCCATTTGTATATAGCATCTGTTTTATTACCATTTAATTTATTATTTAATTAAATTTAATTATTATATTATTTATATATATATGTGTATGTATGTGTGTGTGTTTGTATTACATTTTAGTTTAAATCAATTATTTTCTTTACAATAAATTGCCATATGTCCGTCCGTGTTAACAAATAGCAAACAACACAAAATACAGTATTTTTTAATATTTTAGATTTTTTTAGTTTTTTTTTTAGATTTTTGGTTACACGTGTACACAGACAATTACTTACTAGCACTGCTAGTAAAATAGTGTAAATTTATTTTTCCAACATTTGACTGCTTTAAATATACATAAATATTTATTACATTATGTGTGTGTGTGTGTGTGTTTGTATATAGTATATATATATATAATCTATAATCTTTAACATACATAGAATGTAAATATCAAGTTTCAATGTATACATATGCCATTTATATTTGCTATAATTTAGTAGATTTTATTCTTTTTATATTAATTATTTAATTTTTTTTGTTTGAACGCAGTTTGCAAAAATCGTAAAATACACATCGCTATTAAGTATTTTTTATTATTAAATTATTATTTTTTTTATATTGAATTTTTACTTTATTTTTTTTATCATTAAATTATTCTTTTTTTTTGTTTTGAATTTTTAATTTAATTTAGTTGACCGCAGATTTGTAACTTGCGTAGAAATTCTATGAGAACTCATATTTATTTTTATTTTTATTTTATTTTTTGTTTTTATTTTATTTTTTATTGTTATTTTATAATTTATTTTTATTTTATTTTTTATTTTTATTTTATTTATTATTTTTATTTTATTTTTTATTTTATTTATTATTTTTATTATATTTTTTCAATTTGTATTGCTCATTTCCACACAAAATTTGCTTAACTGCATTCGCTTCAAAATTTGCTATTTTTGATTAATTACATTTTGCCGTTAGTGGTTTAGCTTCAATTTAAAAGTTTCGTAAGAGTTCGCAAATGAATTCACCAAAGTGTGTATAACGCGCTAAGAAGCTTACTTTCATGTATAAATAGTAATTTTCGTATAGATACAATAGAAATTGCAGATTCTTGGCTAGATTGCAGCAGAGTTCATTGCATTTCATTTTGTTTAGGAATATACATATTAAAAGAGGAGAGAAATTGCAAATTGTGATTAAAGCTTTAACACAATAAAAATAAACAGCAACATTTACGTATAAATATTTAATTACTTAAAAGTAACTGTAATTCCCTTTCTACATAAACAGAATGTATTTTGCTTGTTTGCCACGCTTTTGCCATACCAAATTTACATATGTATATATGTACATATGTGTCTGTGTGTATATTTGCAGTGATGATGGTGGTGGGGAACTTAAGTAGCTAAAACAAAAACAAAAAAAAAAAATATTTATGTAATAGTCTTATGCTAAATTACACTAGACGCAGCTGTTAGAAGCAGCGCTCTGCTCGTCAAACTAGCAGCAACAGCCATAGCATTGCTAGCAATTGCAACTCAACACTGCAAGTACGCTTCCAACAGTCAGTGTGTTGTTGTAGTATGTGTTGTAGCTGCTAAATGTGCCATTCAACTAACGTCGATGTATCGTATTAGCATTGTATTTCTGTGGTCACACCTTTAATACTCTCCGAGCTAAAGTGCACGCAACCGTATTTGCACACTAAGGTCCAAACGTATGGAATGAAAAACTCTTCAGGCGCATCTTCTTCAACATATTTGAATTTCAAATCGGGGAATTTCTGCAAAGTGTTTGTAAGAGTTTAGAATTTATATAATTTTGTATGAAATTAGTGATCAACTTACACGCAAGCGATCGCTAGACCACTGGCTAGCGCCCTTCGATATAACCTCAAACACCTCATTGACACCTAATTCACCACGCTGCTCTTGCACGCGCTGCAGACGTGATGAAAAGAAGCCGACAACCTGAAATTTTGATTTTAATGTTAAATTGTTGTGTTTTTGTTGTTATTACTGCCTACATACCATATCGATGTTTTGTATTATATCCTGAAACGCATGATGACTGCGAAAACATTCGAACACATTGCGCTTATAAAGCAATGTATATACTAGATTTGGACAGTAGACCAACTGATTGGAGAGACACGAGTTGAGAATTTCCAAAACCATGCGCAGCACCTCCTCCAGCACGGCGAGATCTTGTAGCATATCTTCAGGTGTTGTTGTCACATTAACGGAAACCGCATTATTAACGGGCTCCCTCAGCTGTGCATCGAGTCGTGTATGCTTGCGCGCTAGCGTCTCGAAGAGTGATATCAGTCGTTGCGCTACATATGGGTGTAATGCACGAAATTGTGCCGACATATTCGCTAGCGCAGCCAAACAATTGGTGTGCAAATATTTATCGCGCATTTTCAACATATTGTACTGTATGGTGCGTATGACAACCAAGATGAGAAGGCCGCCAAGTGATATTTCCGAAATGGTACGTTCGGTGTACCAATGGATATTTTTAAGCATCTAAGAAGAGAGAAAAAAAAAATAAATAATAGTAGAAAGAATATACATATAAATATTGGTAACTCACTATATTATGCACATTCTTGTTGAAGCCATCATCCTCGCTGAGCATTAGCAAAACGATGAGCGACATGTAGATGTGATGCGAAGTACTATCCGGCGCATGGTAGAGCGTCTGCAAAATGGGTATAACCAAATTCTCTAGATCATTTTGTGCCATTACAAAACGATAGAAACGTTCATTTCGATGTAGCAAGAGATAAAGCAACAATGTTGCCTGATCGATGGTCACAATGCGGCAGAGTGTCTCGTAAACCGAATTGAAATCGATCTGAAAGGAAGCGCCATCTTTGGGTGAGTCTTTCGAATCGGCACAGCCAAATAAGCTGACACGATACGGATTATCCTTAGTGGTGCAGTGATTCGTCATGATGAGTATGAGCAGAAGACTTTGATTGGCGAGTGGATAATGATCACGAAATTGTTGTGAGAGCTCAGCACCTGAAGCGCTTGTGGCTTTCAAAACATCCTGTTGTTTGCGAAATGTGAAAATGGAGAGGAGAGACTCGGCGATGCCAAACACAAAGGAGCCGGACGTCGACGAACCAAACATTGTGTGTGGCACCTCCACCATGCGTGCCACAAAGTGTAGTAGCGCAGATACGAGCACATTTGCATGCTGACATTTGTATATAGTTCTGGAAAATTAAAAAAAGACATCGCTATATATACTTTTAACACTTGAAAATGCAATTTACCTAAAAATGATTGATTTCTCTGTGGGTTGTTCGGTGAACAGGTGTACGGAGAGCAAAGTGATGAACGTATTCACCGACTCCAAATGCAAGTGATATGTGAATTCCCTGCAAAAATTAGTAAAACAAATTTCAATTTATCACTTCCTTAATACAGCGCATTATTAACACTCACTTGACTGGAATCACCACAATCAAATTGACCAGCGCATCAATGAAGGTTTCAAATTTTGCACCATCCACGACCACAGCTGCTCTAATCAGCAAGTTAGCAGTATGATCCACTTCAGTAGCCTCTACAGCAATTGTAGTATTTTCGCCATGCGCACCTGTCGCAGCAGCTTCTTCCTCAGCACGCAACAGCTCAGCACTTGGTATTGCTTCAAAATGTTGTAATAACTGAAACTCTGAACCGGTCTCAATTATATACTTAATTAACGAACGTATTATGAAGAGCGCATTGAATGTTTGCCATATGTGCACCGTGCTGTCTTTGTCGGATAACGATAGCAATTCAGATGCTTTGTGCAGAAACACAGTTATTAATGAACCCAAATTTCCCGTCTTCAAATTGTTACTTATGAATGATTGACATAGCGTTTCCAAACGTGAATCCAAATTCAACTGCTCTTGACTGTAAAATAAACAAATGTTGTTTGAGCGCCTGCCTACATACATGGGTGGGGTGCACACGTCAGCTTTTTGTTAATCGCACACTTACCTATCTTCCGGTATTGTTATATGATAGTTTAGTATTGCATTCCAAAACTCCTCAACGTCTGCTGCAATATGTGTACGTCCAACAAAACGCTGTAATAATTCATTCTCGGAGAGATTAGCTTGTCTGCTGACGTTGATCCCCATGGTTTTGTTTGTTTTACGCACAACGTTGATGTGCTGTCAACGTCGCCGATATCGCCGTTGATCTGGTTTTGCAGTCGCTCACACTGCTGTCACAACGCTAACGTCAGTGTCGCAAAACGTCGTCAACAATATCTAGCTATGCAAATGAGCGTTTTTTACACGGCTCACAAGATTTTCCACCTCCTTTCACCTTTATGCCTTTATTTCAAACATTTGTCCTCTGTGTGCGCTGCAAGAATTTTGTCTAAATTTGTGCTATACAGTAAAAATTTAAGTTTTCCTGCAATATTTTTGATATTTTCCTCAACTTGTCGGCGAACTTCAGAACTACTGTATAGAACAAAAGAATAATGCTGCCACATAACGCAAATCGGTTGTAATTTGTTAACGCTACTAAAAAAACTTGTTTATTAAACAAATATGTTGTTGTAAATTTATATTCTATATTTAAAATAATTTTTCTATAATATATGTATTTGAAATACTGTTCAGAAACTGTTTGTTATCGTTAAATTATACAAAGAATTCACAAAATTTTTAATATGGCACTCACCTATGTGGACTTTGTATGATTCCACAACAGCAAGAAAATCAGAAATGTCATTGCGAGTGGATGAAAAATAGTTGAAAATAAACAAACGATTGGTTCGTGGACTTGCTAAATTTGAATTGGATTCTATTATAAAAACAGCTGTTCGCATTATACGATAGGAAACGGATGTTTTAATTTTTTTAAATAAAGTGAAAAAGTGAATTTAAACTCGAAAATTAAAATTCTTAATATTTTATACATATATAAGTGTGTGAGTAAATCGTATCACTAAAACTTGAGAGAAATAAGGTTTGGAATCGCCCGCGAGTGTTTTTGTGTCGGCCATATTACGACTATAATTTACTGACTGCTGTGGTCAGTCGACGATATTACGACTATAATCTGCTAATGTTGTGGTTAGTATACGAAAATCCAAGTCAATAATATTGTTGTCCTGAAAAATGCTTAGAAAAAGTTTTAGAGAATATTGCTGAGGTGACAGACGTAGTTCGTATATAAGATAATCTGCTCGTTCGCTTATGTACTTAGGGTCTCCTTTTGTAGTAGCGCTGGCTCCAGTAAACCATTATTGTTGTTTCTGTAATAATTAACCATAACCTTCTCGTTGTCTTAAGGAATAGTTTTAGTTTACAATCGAAATTTCCTATCTCACCAAGTAGTCGCAGAGCTAAACACCTAGTGAAGTCGACACCAAATAAAACACAAGCCAATTTAATATTTTTCAACAAAAATAAGTATATTATGTATTTCGTTTAAGTATGATCATCAATTTAACTACAGCTTAATTGCAAGTGTTAAATATAATACGCCCGCCCTACGTCGCGTACATTTACATACAAAATTCTGTGTTGTGAATTTTGCTATTTTTTTTTTCTCAAAAATATTTATTATTAAATATTTGGAAATTATAATCATTACACATGCATACATTGTATAAGTGCAAAATAAATTTAATAAAATAAAAAACGCAAAAAATATATGTATAACTACGTCTGTACGTACGTATGTGTTGAGGTGTAACTCTAACGAAACAAAATAAATAAATTTACAAAATATAGTTGTTACACACACATATGCTAAATTTTTTTTTTATTACATAAAATTATTATTCATTTTGCTATGCGTGACGCAAGACGATTGCATTAGTATCACATTAATTTTAAAGTGCGTCCAACAGCATACATATTTGGAAGCAAGTAAATTCAGTTTGTGATTACGGACACATTTTAATTTTAACAAATATTTCCAAATATATATTACTAGATTGCACAACTAACTGTGCAGTTAATTCTACAAATCTTTTAAAGATCACTTGCAAGTCATTTCCACTTCGTTTTTTTTCCTTTTCAAAAGCGTATTTTGTTGTGTTGCATTATAAATTTTTGAAACCATGTAACAAGCGCAAAAGTTATTATTCCAAAGCAACAGTTGGTAGTTGTTGGTTTACAATTTAATTGTACTTTGCAATAAATATTCACGGAGAGTGCTTGCAATACGCCATTATATAAGTATGTGCCATATAATGCATTTAAGCAATTTCTTTTAAGTTTAAATTGTGTTTGTCAATCAGGTCAAAGATGTCACTTAGAGCTAAATATTTTAAAATTATATATGTATGAATAGTATGTTAACGAAAATACTATTTTCAAATTATATACAACTATAAACTAAATGAGTTAAAAACTAAGAGTAGGCGTTGTTGACATAGTTGATGAAAACGATGCAGACTAAACGACTATAATTCAAAAATTAATCATAGTTGCATAGTTGAAAGAATGGAAATTAGTTCAACGTTTGGGTTATATAAACGTTATGTAAGGTTCGTTAAAGCTACTCTCTCATGCAATCCATTTGCTATGACCACAAATATTAAATTTGTAACCAACAACAACTTGCTTTACGATTCATTGCAATACTTAAAACGCTTTCACGCCAAAATTTATAATTACAACACAACACAAAATGCTTTAATATTGTTTTGTTTTTGTTGTTTTGCTGGATTTTACATTTTCATTTTGTTTAACGTTGCTTTGCAGTCTGGCCTTGAGTTGATTTCCCTGCGTATGCTCGCCACATATTATTTTCTCTCAACAGTTTTGTGCTTAATACAATCCAATTTCTCTGTATTAGTTGAAATTTGTCTGTCTCCACGCAACACTTATAACATTTGTCGCCGCCTTCCTAGTCCAAGTGCATTTTGTACTGCTTTGTTTTCGATTTACTTTCCTATATCAGTCAATTACATATACAAAATTTTCTCCTCCCCCCACGCTTGCGTCGCTTTCTGTTTCTGCTTCTGCCTCAAATTGATAATGATTTTTAAACGAAGTGCCATTTTATGCGTATTTTTATTTAAAGTTTGCGCAATGTTAGTGCTGCATCTGTGGATTTGTTAGCTCCACTGCTGGCCAACATCTGTTTCAAGCTGAATGAGGAGATTGCAATACCAAAGACGGCCATCATTGTAGCGGAACGGGGCACGACGCGTTCAGGAGTGGCGGCGGTGAAGACACTGCTCGACGACTGTGCTGAAGCCTGCAAAACAAAAAAAAGAGACAAAGGTTCAATTATTGTTGCTACAAATGATAACTCACTCAATTACTTACAGCTATTAAATAACATACTCAATAATATTATAAAATACGTTAATTGCGATAAGATAAACAAAAATAGCTAACGCGCTAAATACTAGGAAATATGTGGCTAATTGATAACAAATGTGATTGCAAGCTAATAATTATTATCGCATACTTTGTGCAGGAATTTCCGATATTGGAAATTAATTCCACATGCGCATTTCATATTTTCACATTTTTTTCGATTGTAAACAAATAGAGGAAAATGTGTGGAACATACCGACAAGGCCACTTTTGATTGGCAACGCTCGACAAGTGTTTCGGTTAATTTTAGCAATACAATTTGTATATATAAAAATAAATGAAGGCAGCGCAGAAATTGGCATTATGCCCAGTAAAGGCTGATAAAAAAATACTATGAACCACAACATAACAAAACAAACAAATTAGAAACTATTCGACATAAAAAAATTTAAGAATTTACGCCGCATAGCGCGTAGTGTCAATGTATCAAAGGAAGTGTGTTTGCTAATCGCGAAATTACTACGTACATAATAATAATATACATACAATGTATCCCCGCCAATTAAACAATTACTAAGGCAGTCAAAACAAAGCAAAACAATTTAATTTGTCACCAAGCAAAGACCTCATAAACACGCGAATTTGTTTAGCAAGCGCCGTTCAATGAACTGATACTGTCTATACGCAGTGCCATCAGCAACAACAACAACGTGTACCGTGTTTATGTAAACAAATACTTGAACCAATAAATTCTACTACCTCAGCCGGGAGGGATTCGTCACTTGTTGTCATGATGTTATTTAGTCACTGACGTCGTTGTTATCTTTCTTTTTGCAATTTTATACGCTGCTGGTCATTTCTAAGCGCGCGTGCCAGTTTATGTAAACAAATATGATACCTGGAGCAGTTGTATTGTTTTCGCTTTTTTTCCACAACATTACTAGCAAGCAAGCAAATAAATACTTACTATAATTTATTGTATGACTTGGTGGCAAATAATTTGCGCTTTTAATGAATGATAAATGTGTTGGAGCAAAAGTCACGTTATTCGCGCACATTATTATTTACTAAGAATTTAGAAATGAAAAGAAAAAGTCTTATCTAGGCTAGTGGTCTATTTTTAGTAAAGCCGAATGCAAATACCATGAAGGAAATATATATTATGCGCGCTAAATGCGCATTTTCTAAACGCTTTAGAAACGTACTAATCTACGCATTTGTCACCTTCATATGGAAGATAGTGCTCATTCACCTTGATATGGAAAATGGTGTTCACCACTTTTTTTTTTATAAAAAAAACAGTTAAAATATTTTGCGGAAGACGAAAATATATGTCTACAGATGCACAATTTTATTCCAGTGCACAATTTACACTTTCTAAAGCAATCTCTTCCAGAACCTTGCAACTAACTGATACCCTTTGAACTTCACGTAATCTATATCTATAAAATTATACAATATTTTATAAAATAAAAAATGTGCTGGTTTGTGAGTTAAAAATTTATTTAAAAAAAATAATAATAATGAACCACATTGATCAACTAATTGTGTAAAATATACCATCATACAAATAAAAAAGGTGTGAATGAGTGCAAAAAAAATGAAACTTAACATTAACAAAAGCAAAGGAACTTTTGGGTTATCATCTGGTTGAATTAACGACGCGTCAAAATGGTAATAATCTCAAACACAAGCTTGTGACGTACATAATTTGCCGTTTACGGTTGGCGCTGGCATCAATCACATGAGTTGATAAGCGTTTATATTTATTTTTGCATAATTGTAAATTCCAATCTTTCGCAGTTTCCAAGTACATATACTAAACTACTGCTATTACAGTGGCATCGATTCCGTAAATAGAACGTAATCGCACCATATTATTATTGGCTTGTAGAATATTCGAAATGTGTGCAAATGTCATTTAGAAAATATTGAGGGTTACAAATCGCTCAAAAATTCTATTTTGAAAGTAAAAGATTGCAGTGACTTTCAGTCTGATGCGTATAACATTTAAAGTTCAAGGACATGATGTTTGGGGGAAAATACATTAATTGATATATGCTCCGTCTGATAAATTAAAGCACTTAAATAAATACAATAATTGTATTTGCTTGTACTGCATTTATTACACTGACACGTTGACATATTTTAAATGTAAAGTGCGTCAATGGGTATAAACATAATTGTATTTGTATATAAATAAATATGCAGATTTCCAGTTTCAGTGCGATGGCGATGCTTTGTGATTAACCAAAATAAATAAAACGCGCTACGTCAAAGCGAGTTTTTTTCGTTTCGCATTCGCATTCTCCTTCTTCATTATCATTAATTATTAAAAATAGAAAAGAAAAGAATTGTCTTAAAGATCACGAAACGGAAGCGTGCCAGCTGGACTTCATTAGACTTGGGAATTAAATGAAATGCCTATATATAGTATAAAAAACTTATATTTTTAAACTTCTGAATGAAGTATGGCTTGCTAGTTGGTACACTTCTTATTGTATTATATATTATTATAAGAACTAATATTATTTAATAATTCACTTGCTTCTAAGATTTCACATGAGTTATTGAGATTTATCACTGTTTGATAAACTGTTGACGTCCCATAAAGCAGTAGGATACAAATACACAGCACTTTTGTCACTTTTTACTGACCTACTCAACTACAACTCACAATCTTTATAATTCTTCTGCCATTAAAGCGATGTATACTGTAGCTGTCACCAAATTGTCGCCCATTCAGTTCTGTGTTTTATTCCTCAGCACAGCCAGCACATTTACCAAACTGCTCCCAGCAGTGTTTTCCGCCTTAGGTATTTGTTGTTGTTGTTTATTGGTGCGCTTCTTGCCTTTAGTTGCAGTTGGTTTAGTAAATGTCTTTTGTAACATACCCTGTTTAAAACGCAAAGTATCAAAATAACGAGAAAT
The DNA here is from genome assembly GCF_028554725.1 of Zeugodacus cucurbitae. Taxonomy (NCBI): domain Eukaryota; kingdom Metazoa; phylum Arthropoda; class Insecta; order Diptera; family Tephritidae; genus Zeugodacus; species Zeugodacus cucurbitae. The sequence goes on from NC_071671.1 coordinate 56,703,775, forward strand.
GCGCACTTTGTTATCGCCACCATTCGAGTTAGCGTTGTCTTTTTGCTCGGAAGGCAGTTTTGGTGTGGGTTGCACAGCTGGTTCCTCTTTAACATACTCCGTCTTAATTAATTCCAATGATTTTATTGAGACTTTTGGCATACACGTTATATTATCTTCATGCGTAGCACTTGCAAAATCTGCATTAACTGTCTGTATGCATTGAATTTCGATCTGTGGTTTATTTTCTTTTTTCACTTCAGTCAGGCTCATTTGCTCGACTATAGCAGGAGTATTGCTAAAGTCAAAAGTTATTATAGGCATATCAAAGGTTTGTGCTGTTGCTGGAAGAGTTGGTTCAACTTTTAAAGTGTTTAAATCACAGAATTCCTTTGTTTCATTTTCACAATTATTAAATAATGCATCAATAAAACTAACACCTTCTGTTTGCACTGTATCATTTCTTTGCAGAGAATCAACCAATGTTAAAGTGCTTCCTGTATTTTTCTCCAATGTGATTGCATGGTCCAAGCTTTCAGATAGGCATTGCTTGGTGTTCTGTATCAGATCTGTTTTCACCACTTCGTTATTGTTGCTTTTGCCAAGCAATGCTTCTACAAAACGTACACTGTCTGCATCATCGCATTCATTATCAAAAGTGCTTACATCAAGATCAGGTAGAGAATTTATTTTGGCAGCGCAAATTTGCGCTTCTTCAGTCTTATTTTCATCTTCTGATTCAGAAAAATCATTTTCATATGGATACAGACAGGTTGAACTTTCACATTTAACTATTTGTTCATCTATATCAATATAAAATGAACGCAACTTATGGCTTAGGCCATTCAGCTGACATTCCAGGCAGATATCACCAGGTTGAAATGTGCTCTGTTCCATGAGTAAGTATGTGAGTGTTGTGTTGCGGAGTAGTTGTAAAGCTGTTTTTAAACCTTAATGAAAAATGATTTTTTATGATTGTGTTTTAGATAAAAAATGTTATTAATGGGAAGAGAAGTCGAGCACAATTCAACCTGCTGGTGGTAAACGGTTTATAAAATTATTCAGTTACGTCTATATATATCGCAGTTATAATTTGTTTACTAGACTAAAATATCTTATAGTTTTATTATATATTTATGAGGGTAATGCGACCACATTTGAAATGTCTACCGCCTTTGTCAATTTGTGCTCGCATCTCCCTCTTCATAAAAATTTGATTATTGAAAACACTTACCTGTCCAAAACTCATACGAAGCGCATATTGTGCCACAATTGAAGTTCTCATTTTTCAAAGAAATTTATATTAAAGAATATTACTCCGCACGGATTGCCAAAATTAAAACAAATATCTGAAATGCAAGTGATAAGTATAGTTAAATTATTGCTTGAAAAAGAATTGAGATAATTTCATTTTATATAAGCAAATGTCCGGTTAATTTAGAATGTAACGTCCTGATTGACCCTTTGCTCACAAAAATCAAAAAATATGACCGCATAAACGTTTCACACTAAATCAATACGTTTTGTCTGCAATGCGGCGCCGAGCTGATTCACATTCAATATTCTGCGCAGACTTCACACTTCACACCACTTTTATAGCCCACATTTGTTCTTCTTCGCATATTTCCTACATTAATTCACTTACATAACAAAGAAATTTTTTTAGAAACTACTCTGCAGGTGGGTTATGAGCTTGAATGTGGTAGCGCACAATGTTAATTACACAATTTTCCCATTGCACTTACGTTGTTAATATTTTTGTTATTCTATTGCTGGGATGCGTTTTTGCACTGCAACTGGCGCTATTCTTCCACAGATTATATATTTAAATTAAAAGTGCAAAAAGACAATCGTAGAGTTCAGCAAAATCTATTCGCGTGCAACTCACAGAAAATCTTCTAGAGAAAAGAAACGACTCAAGGCAGGGTTGCTGTATATCACAAAAATATACTCCAAAAGTACTTTGTTAAATAAAAATCTTTTAAGTATTATTTTTGTAATAAGCCACATTCGATTGAATATCAGCTAAATTCATATAACTGAGTTAAGCCAATTTATTTATTTAAAGACGGTTTTGTTTTAAACTGAAACATACTGCATAAATTACACTAATTTCCGATGGAATTTCATGCTAGATTTATTCTACTGTTCATGCAATTGGCAACGCCATTCTAAACCGAATACAACTTCGCGTGAGCTCACAGCTGTTAAGTTCTTGTCAAATTTATTTAAAACTCGTGTTGTGTAAAATTTTCTTGCGCACATAAATTATTAAGCGTATTTTATTTTCACAAAGTTTCGGCTGCATTTAACTTAAACATAGCATTATGGCGTTATCACCTGGCGTAAAAGAACGTTTAGAAGTAGTTTACGATGTTGCAAAGACCACATTTCACTGGGGCTTCATCCCAATGGTGCTATACTTGGGTAAGCTAAGATTTTTGGTTACCGCATAAAAAGATCAATAATTGCAATTTTATATCGCCTCTATTCAAGGTTTCCGAAAGGGCGCTGAACCCGGCATGCCACCACTATCTCTACTGAGCTTGCTTTGGCAATAAAACAAAACTGGGTAACTTCACGGGGGGATTCATAAGTGGAAACATTGTTGTAACGAAGTGTTTTTGGTCTGATAATGGCTATGTGCTTTAGTATGTTTCAAATGAAATAATAAATTTGTTGAATATTACACTAATCCTTTTTTATCTCAACCAAGCATATTAATGTGTTTATATATCCTGTACCCTTTATGAATTTCTTTATAAATGAAAAACAAAATGTTAAAAATACAAAAGGAGAATACTAAAGTGATAGCGTCCGTTTCCACAACAGTCGAGACTACGTAACTGAAACGGAGACGGATATTTATTTGTTCAAGAACTGCAACTAATTTTGTCTTCTGCTACGAAAACAAAAATATCCTCTTATTTTGCGTTACTTCGCTTCTTGAGTAAGTGTCAAACCACCACAATTCGTCTGAAATCAGTTGGTGTCACCTTCTAATGTTCATTCTGTTATGAAAGTATTCTGCCCCAGGATTTGCTTAATTATGTCGTATTATTATGTTATTGAATTTTTCGTCTTTTGCAATTCTTCGTGCAATTCAGTACTTCGTTCAGATAGTTTTAACGGATGTATATAACTATTCTGACAATTGTAAAAAAAATATTGAACGGAAAGAATTACGATTATCTCCCAACTTCCTATATCATAACCAATGTTAACCCTTGTACCCTATATAAAACATCTCTACAGTGTCACTTCCGCAAGGTTCCCAATACTATTTTATGGTTGCTCAATGCATAATATAAGTTTAAAAGTTTTAAAAAATTTAAAAAAATCTTAGTTTTTCATAAGTTTATAAATGTTATTTTCCGATAATAATTTTTGATAATACAAATTTTGTGGAACTACAGTGTGGCAGCACTCATAAAATTTTTGCACAAAAGGAAACGTCAGTTTATTTCTAATGCTGCCATTTAATAATATTCCTGAAAGTTATATAAAAATTATAATTATTTATACTGATTCCGACTTATAACATCCTTTTAAAATATATTTCAAGCAAATTGTAAACGAACTATCATGCTATTGCTTTCATTAGATAATTTAATAAAAATTAATTTTAAAGATACAAAAACTGCTGCAATTAATTTTGGTGTGGCAATGCCATTTCTATCTCGAGTTTGTTTCGGCTGCGGCAGTGATTCCGTCGTTTGGCGATTTTCGCGCAAACGGTTTCCGTAAATTTCGCGTAAACATGCTAAAAATTTATACAAATTTCTTATTGGAAAAAACAGAATGCCTCCGCAGTTGGTGTTGAATGTTTTAATTATATTCAATAAGTGAAAATCACGTGACAAATTTATATTGCAAGACATAATTGGCGCAGTGGCGACCAAAATTTTTTTTCTAATTAGAAGTAGAAGGTAGGCAGCAATCGTTTTTGCTGTGAATGTGAAAAGTGTAAAGTGTGATAAAGCATTGGAGAACGAAAAAATATTGCAATAATAATAATCGGTCAAAGTGTAAGGAATCGGAATACACGAGTAATAATTTTTTCACCTCCATCCATTGCATCGGTATACAATTGTTGATTTATTAATGAAAATTGATGTGTGAGAAAAGCAAAATTTGTGAATCACTTGAAATTGTCTAAATGCAATTAACCTACTCGTTGCCATTTTTTGAGCCGCCTCCCTTTTTGGTGGAGCGCTGCTTACTCCAACTGCTCATTGCTAACACATGTCAACAACAGTTCTTTAAAAGCAGTATCGAATCCAACAAGATCTTTAGTTGTACCCGCAACCATTGTAAGAAGCAAGTGCTACAAAAACGGTCCATTAAAAATTAACAAAGACTACAAAATTGATAAAGTGAAATTTTATTGTGAGACACCACACTGTTAAATAATCACTAAGGATATTACAAAATACATTTTTTTAAACCATTAGCGTGCAAAAAGGAATAAATATATACACGTACAATGTCGGAATTGCGTCGACGAAGGCATCAAATACAACTGACACTAGCCACTTTGGTTTTAGCAGCGACACCACCAGCGCAGCAACGAAAAAAGCCACCAATTTTGTGGCCAATATCGTTTATAACGGTTTCATTAACAATGTTATTTTTGCTACAAATAAGGCCAGCAGATGGTAGGTACAGCATTGATCCAATCCACACTAGAATTTACAAAGCCTTCCTTTTAGCCACACCCATCGAAATAGTGTTTAATACCACACGCAATTCACCATATGCGGACAACGCGGCAAACAAGTGGATGTCTCACAACAGTAATATAAATAATAACGCTGCTAATGGAAGTGCACGAAAAGCAACTGACCGCCATCAAGAGAATGCGATAGTGGCTACAGCGCCTTCATCATCAACGGCTGCGGCATCAACTGGTGGAAGGAATATGGGCAACAATAATTTGAAGCACGATGATACGTTGCCAATAGCGTTAGTGCCGCAACAGACCACCGTATCAACGCCGTTGTTGCACCAGCTTAGTGGACACCACAGTAACAGTAACAAGAGAGAGAGTAAGCAAATGTTGGAATCAAAATTTTTTATTTAAAGGATTTTATAATTATTATTTTGTGTAGCAAGTGTTACCGCGAGTTTTCAATAATTTAAATACATAGTGACTTCAGTGTTAGTTTAAAAACTTGACAACATATTTTTTAAAAGTGACTAGTTTGCCTGCAATTTATTGTCCTTTCTATAGTGCTAAACATATATTTAGACGAAATCAGTAAGAACATTATTTCTGCCGTTCCCACGACAGTCGGTTCTTCGTAACCGGAACGATCAGGGATTTTTCTTCGGAGAAGGACTGTCAATTTTGCAAATTATTTGGAGAATGTTTTAAGCCGCTATAACATATTATATTCGGTCTTATAAACGTTTCCCAATATATTTTCTTTGAGCTCTAAAAAAAAGTCAGTGAAGCAAATTCTATTTTTAATGCCCGATAAAGTAATTTTTACTCTGCATTAAACTGCAAATAATTTCTGCTCACCAGCATACGTTGCAGTAATAACTGCCTTAAGATAACTTACAACTTCACCCGATAAATAAGGAACAGTCAAAATCAGTTGCCAGCTTATATTTGTGCACACATGCAATATGAAGCTAATAATAACAAAATAAAACCTGTAACAAATTCAAACATACATATGTATATGCACATATTCATTTGTATGAAGCGCCAGTACATTGCATACATTACCGGCCACAACTCGTACCTCACTAATTACAGGAAAGCTTGTAAGAAAAGTTGTATTTATACATTGTACGGATATTTTGGAAAAGCGTCTCATGTTTATCTAAATTACATACAATATATATTAGCATTTTCGTGCACGTCACAGCGTTTGCCTTAGGGCTCGCTCGCTCTACCATGCTGCAGCCCGTACTCGTCGATAAAATAGTGCACTTAAGGCGGTGAATACTAGAAAAACTATATGCATTATTGTGCTAATGGTTCAACAAGCAGCTGAGTGCAATGAGCTACACGATATGTGCAGTTAACTGCTTTTTAATTTTATTTTTTTTTTTTAATTTATATATAATTCTTTCTAATTGTGTTTATATAAATTTATGCCGTTTGTTTTTATACCCGCTTTGTAGTTTTTTGTTTTGTTTTGTTTTCCTTTGTTATTTACCAAAGAAAACTTACACTTGAGCGTTTATTATTGCTTATTTTGCAATTAAAACACAAAATTCACACTCGGTAAGTGGATTTAGCTTACAATGTCTTCGAGCGAATTCGAGCGTTACCTAATTATTTATTTGTGTACCTGTGCTGTTGCATATTTTTAAACTATAAAAACAAGCTATGGAAAGAAGCCACAGAAGACGCATGAATTATGGCTTTTACATGTTGTTCCAGCGTTAAAAAAAAAAAAAATAATTGTAAATAAAAATGCAAGTGCAAATGCATACGCATGTATGTATGTATGCATGTAATACATATGTAAACACATATAATTGTATGTAAATGCATATGAGCCGTATCAATCGTGCTTTCATTAGTTCGCTTAAGTTCTGCTGTGCTTGTTTTTGTTTATTTTGAATTTTAAGCACACAATCAAGTGTATAGTCTTACTTGCAGGCATACAACTGCAAAATCTACATAAATACAACAGCACTACTTGCTTATATACTATATATATACACTTGTATCTGTATGCACATAAATTTATTATTCGTTTCGTTGCTTTGTCTCCACTCCTTACACTTGTTTGTGTACATGTGTATGTATGTTATAGTTGTTGTAATTGTTTTCATTTCAATTAAATCTCGTTTATTATTTGCTGATTCGTTAATATTTTTTTCGAGTTATGAAAACATTGAAAACAACAACAACAACAAAAATAAATAATGTAGTTGACAGTGATAGTTACTAAGGCTAGTTGCTGTGCGTTTGCATCTACTGGTGCTGCTGTCGACGTTGTTGCAACTTTTTCATATAAAAACTCCTATGGAAATCAACAACTCAGTGGCAAGCAAACAAACGACGTGCAAACAGATAATGGTATATAGCGTGCTGTTGAGTGTTGAGCAGTATTCACACATTTGCATAGTTTTATTGAAAAATCAAAATTCCAAAGCAATTAAAAACAGATGTTTCCCCTGTATATAGTATATAGTATAAATACTTATGCAAATACAGGAAAATTTTACATTTTCTTTGTTATCGTTAAAATTGCTGCTTTAATTTATCAAATAAATAGTATGGACTTGAAGCAATGCTACAATAACATTTGAAATCGCTTATCGATTGTAAATATGTCTAAATATATATGTATGTATTGCTTAGGATTTTGTTGTTGTTGAAAAGGCATAAAATATTCAAAAACTAGTTTGGGTGATTGTTGCTGAGATTTTAGTTGTTATTCGAAGATTGATTGAAGACATTGCGATGATGTATGAGATCCGAGCTTAGTAACGGGGTATACGAAAGATTACGAGTATATTTCGGCATCTGTCGGCATCTGTTCCAACAATAGTCGAGTCTAATTTGATTTTTATCCAGCCAAGGATTGTCTACTATGCAACTTTCCTCAAAATGTTTTGGGGAATATTATTTACAAGTACAATAACAACAATAATATATCTAAATATTTGGTCTTCTTTAATTTTTATCCAGCTCAAATCATAAAATAGTTTGGGGAATATGATCTACCAATTCAACAACAACCATAGCAATATTATGTTATCAATATAAACTTGAAAGTACTTCCAATCCGAGTACTGTTCGTCAATATAAACCTAAAATGTGACTCACATTAATCTCGAAATTATATTATGTTACATTGTATTATGTAATTCTGAAAAAGCTTTAATTACTGTTTCTTAACAATTTTCGAATTCTGCAAATCCATAATATTCCATTTGTAAAGCAAAATTGTATGCTTCAAAAACTCGTAACTTTATCTTTACAATTGACAAGGCAGCTCATTTAGAAATACATATACATATACAAATACATTTAATAATATGTATTGATATTCTTGTCTGAAATTATTTTTATTTTTCCGGAAATCACTGTACTTCGCCCTCACTTATCCACCAACACCAACAGCTAGTGTGTTAGCAGCAGCAAGTGCAGTGCTAGTAACAGCTGTTTAACATGCGAATACGTCATTGCATTTGTTTACAAGCATATCTCAATACATACATACATTCCTACATACATGCATATAACATTCACACTGAAATATAAAAACATGTCTGTTTGTATGCATGTGCTCTATACGCGCTATACAAATTGTGAGTCGATCTCATTTTTTTTGTAACACAATTTTATAATACAAACGTCTAGTCGTCTGCTGAAATCACAAAATGTTTTTTTTTTGTTTTTATTGTTTTTGTGTTTATAATATGCTTATTTCCATGTAGAATATTGTTTTGTATACATACATATATGCATATAACTACTTCATAATCAATGCGCCATCTAACCTTTACCCCCACTTTTCATACACTACAGGGCCGCTGAAATGCCATTGTGACATTTGTAAGGACACAAATTTCATATGCGAAACGGATGGCTATTGCTTTACATCGGTGGTGAAGGATGAGGACAAAATCATATTTAGTTACAGGTAAATTTTGACGTTTTTCCAACACAAAAACACTTAAAAAATTGAGTATATAGTAAATGAATACTATGAATTTTGAAACAAGAAATTATTATTTATTTTTATATATATATTTTTAATTAAAAAAAATATTTTTTTTTTTATTTTTAAATTTTTTTAAATATTTTTTTATTTTTTAAATCTTACTGATTGGCGTAATCTTTTTATAAATCTTTTTTTTTCTTATATCGTCGCACCTTAATATCTCTTTCGTTTTAATTTTCGGCGCGCTCATGTGCAGATGTCTCAATATGTCTCAGAGTTTTCCGCCTGGTCGTTTCATTTGGTGCAATGACGGCAGACGTGGTGGGCCTACAGCGCGCCCAGCTGCTCCTAGCGGTGGGCATGGCTGTTGTAATGCATACGATTTTTGCAATCGCGACTTGCGTCCCATTATCAAATATTATCCCAACAATTCGCAGCAGGCTTTTGAAGGTGCGCAACTGTGTTGAGAGTCCAAAATAAAATTTGTTTCCAACGTTTTTTACAGTGTGTGAGCGCGAGAGCAGCAGTTTTAGTTGAGGAGTTTATTATAAATAATAGCTATATAGAATGATTACTTAATATTTATAAAAATTTTAGGTTAGGGTTAACACCAAAAATTTTAATTTATTTATTTTTAATTTATTTTTTTTAATGTTGCATTTTTTATAGGTTTTTTTTGAAATAGATCTTGTTTTCGGGGTACATTTTTGTATTTTCTACATCAAATTATACAGTTTTTGAATCAAAAAATAGTTGTATTAGCCGTAAATTTTGAGGCTATGTTTTTGATCTCCTTCAATACAGATTTTTTTTTCGGATTACTTCATGTTATTAAAAGGTAAACAGAAAAATATAAAAAAAAATCTATAAAAAATGTATTTTATTAGTAATTAGTTTTGAGGTTATGTTTTTGAAAATCACCTAAAACGACATTTTTTTTTCGGAAATTACACTCATATGTTAAGAAGTAAACATAAAATCATATATAAATTCATAAAAAAAAGTTTTTAATAATAATATTTTTTTAGGTTATGTTTCTAATTTCGTACAAAACGTAATTTTTTCGAAAATTACTCTCAAATATTAAAGAGTAAACACAAAATCATAAATAAATATGCATTTTAGAAGCTTTGTAGGTTAGTAATATAGAAAAAAGTGATAATATACAATTTTTAAGGTCTAATCATAATCAGGGTCCAACTGCTGCTCGTCACACACTTGAAATATAAATTTTCTAATTGAAATGTTTACAATTTCACTGGCTGCCGCTGCTAATTTTCAATTCATGCCTGTTTTGTGATGTACATTTCAACACCTCCCCACCCACCACCAACAGCAAGCAACATTTGTTATGTCCCGTTTTACGAAAGTTATTTTGCCCGCCCAAGCGCCTACTAATTCTACGCTGCTGCGTTGAGCATCGTTTCTAGTTCTCTAAAAAAAAGTTATTGTTTGAAAACCTTTACTGTTTTTGCGTTCACTCAAATACTAAACCAGCAACTAAATTAATTTGAAAAAATTATTGTTTTATTTTAAAATTTTGCTTTTGTTTAGTTTTTTTTACTGTTTATGAAAAGTTTGAACTAACCTAAAATGCTCACTGCTCGAAATTTTCAAATTTTCTCTACTAAAATTCTAAAAAAAAAATTGAATTGAAATTGTTTTTAAAAAACTCTTTGTTTACTAGCACTAATTTCTTTTTATTTTCGTATAATATTTTACATTTCACAAAAAAAAATACAACAACAATACTGTTAATAATGACAACAAAAACAAAAACTGTGTTGTTGTTTGTATTTTGTACGCTGTTGCACATAGGTGCCTAGAAAAGAAGTATGATCTGCAGCGTGAACCGCTCGAATGCCTGACTAGCCGCGAGAAAAAGAACGTCTATGTAGTTAAATGTTGTAGTGAAGACTTCTGCAATAAAGATGAACTATTGAAATTGAGTTTTGGCACAGGTACGACAAGGCCAAATCACTTATACCACACATTACTAGTACTTAATTACTTACTTACTTACTCTACACTTTATTAGTTAATGCGCTGCTATATATATTTACTACTACTTAACGTTTGTTTTTATCGAAGTATTTAAACTAAAGTAATGCGTATTTTTTTTTTGTAACGGAATGCAAATTATACACTTTTTTATTAAAAATATATTAAACACTTTCATTTACTACACTGTCACTTACCTTGCAACTTATAATTTTTTTTAAATTTTTTTAATTTAGTAATATTATCTATTTTGTGGGGTTCTACTTTAGCAACAGTGGTTTTATTGCTTATTTTATAGTTTTTTGTATTTTTTTTTTTATATTTAAATATTTTTTTTTAATATTTTAAAATTATTTTTGAATATTTTGTTTATTTTTTGCACTGTATTTACAAAGCACACGCGCAGCCACCACATACGTGCACACAAGTACACACACACGCACTTCTGCCACTTATTACCGCTATTTTTATTTAATTTCTACTTTGGAAAATGCTCAATTATATAATTGATTCGAAATCTATCCAAAATCTGGTTTATTTCGCATTTACAGTTACTTTATACTGGCTAGTCCACTTTTTTATTTGCACCCACTATTACTACTACTACTACTACACACACACACAAACACACGCAAAAGCACACTTATGGATACATTTATTTTTATATTTTTTTAAATATTTTTCAGATAATTTTAAAATATTTTTTAAATATTTTTCAAATATCTTTAAATATTTTTCAAATAATTTTTAAAATATATTTATTCAATATTTTTAAATTTTTTTTATAAATATTTTAAATGTTTTTTAATATTTTTGAAATATGTTTTAAAAATATATTTTCTAAGTATTTTTTGAATATTTTTCAAATATTTTTCGAATATTTTTAAAATATTTTTTTAATATTTCGAAAATATTTTTCAAATATTTTTAAAATAATTTTTACATATTTTTTAAAATAATTTTTACATATTTTTTAAATATTTTTGAAATATTTTTAAAATAATTTTTACATATTTTTTAATATTTTTCAAACATTTTAAATATTTTTCAAATATTTTTTAAATATTTTTAAAATTATTTTAACATATTTTTTTAATATTTTCAAACATTTTAAATATTTATTAAAATATTTTTTTTAAATATCTTTGAAATATTTTTAAAATAATTTTTACGTATTTTTCAAATATTTTTCAAACATTTTAAATATTTTTTAAATATTTACTCAAATATTTTTTAATTATCTTTCAAATAATTTTTAAATATTTTTTTAAAAATATTTTTTCAAATATTTTTAAACATTTTTGAAACAATTTTTACATATTTTTTAAATATTTTTTAAATATTTATTCAAATATTTTAAATAATTTTCAAATAATTTTAAATATTTTTCAAATATTCTTTTAAATATTTTTCAAATATTTTTTTAAATATTTTTCAAATAATTTTAAATATTTTTCAAATATTCTTTTAAATATTTTTCAAATATTCTTTTAAATATTTTTCAAATATTTTTTTTAAATATTTTTCAAATAATTTTTAAATATTTTTTGAATATTTTTCAAATATTTTTTATATTTTTTTTGGGGTTTGTGCTAACGGTTTCTTTGTATTATAGACACTTTTAATTATATTATTATTATTTTTTTAACACCTGCTCAAAGACAAATACACAAACACACACTCCACTTTTGTGCGATACACAATTTTTAAAAGAATTCTTCTAATTAATTCTCGCACTGTAGTTTGGCAATGCTAATGCAGTTCTAGCATGTACCGTCATCTCAAATATTCTTACATACAAATACAATATATAACCAATGCATTTATGCAATATGTAAATATGTTATGCCTGCATATTGATCAATACATCAATAGAAAATATTTTTTTAACTTTTACTGCATCCCTTTGTGCTCTACCTCTAATATGGGTTGCATTGGCTATAACCGATTAGCTCTGTGTAGCATTGCTCTTTGCATATATATAACCTATTTAAGTAGTATATATTCATTTATTATAACTGGTTGTGGTTTTAATTATGCGTTACAAACAACAAATGATATCGAATTATAGTTATATATATTTAAAAACAATTTGTAGGCAAATTAGATAAAAATTATTTGTTATACAGATATATTTTTTTGCAGTAATTTTAATTTTATTTAAACAAAGTAAGTACATAAGAGAGTTTTCTTCTAAAAATTTAACTACAAAATATTGTAAAATTTTTCATACATTTTTTCTTTCAAATTTGTTCCTACTTATGTTAACAACGAAACTTAAAAACGAAAACTAATGAAAAACACGGAAAAAAAGCTATTGAGCTTTCATTTAAGCTTATACCTGAGCTTTCACTATTTTGTGAAGTCCATTATTTGACAAAAAAAAAGATAATTTTCTTTTCAAATTTTCTTTATATACATACATATTTCTGTTTCTTTTGAATGAGAAAATACAATTTTTATTTTCTCAAAGCTTAAGCTTCTAAATGAAAATTATGCTCTTATTCGCAAGATATGTATGCAGAAAAAGCTTTCGAGCTTTCACTGAAGCTTTCTCTATGGTATGAGAATTCCATAATTATTTCCAAAAAATTATAAAATGGTTTTCTGTCATCCAGAAACAGTGTGAGGTGCTAAAAATGAAAATTATACATTTTATTCGTTACATACGAATGCAGAAAGCTTTAGTGCTTACAATCGAGCTTTCACTATTGAGTGCGGAATGACTTTTTATATTATAGTTGTAGAGTTAATTGATATTCAAAAGCATATATGAGCTTTCACATGTCTAGGGAATATATATAAAAAAGTTCAGAGCTTTTACTTAAGCTTTCACTTATTTTCTTCTGCTCAGAATGAAAAAAAATCTTGTTTGATAGCCAAATGCTAGCATACGCATGTCTAAAAAATACATATAATTGTAACAAAATTCGGAGCTTTCACTTAAACTTTTATTAAAGCTTTCACTTAAATGATTCTGCTCAGAATTAAAAAAAAGATTAATACAAGTAAAACACATTAATTTATAGTGTGAGTCAATAGAAAGAACTCGTCTTTTTTCTCAAAGCTTTCACCAAACCTACTAATTTAAATGTATTACCTCAAATCTGAAGAATGTGTTAGCTCAAAGCTGCTGATATGCATCATAAAAAACTACTAAAAGTGAGCTTTCACTTGTGCGTTCATGGTCCACTTTCATTTTTAATGATTAATTTAATCTTTGAAAGTGTGGTGTCAGAGTTTTTTGATCTTATTTCTCAAAAGCAGATACTACCTCATTATTCGGTTATCTTATATTTTTAATTAAAGTTTTTCTAATATATGATATCAGTGCTAAAAATAATGGAAAATTACTCGGAATTATTTTCAAAATTTTAATCCTTTTTCAATCACTTTTTTTACAAGAGTTAATATATCTTTCGAACCCCATGCTCTAATCCATGATATCAGTGCTAAAAATAATGTAAAATTACGAGGATTTATTTGCAAAATTTTTCAATTTATTGCTTGGCGTGTGTGTAATGTGTGTGCTCAACTAAAAGTGTTAAAATAAACTAAATGAGCTTTTCTTAATACAGTTCGCATGGAACTTGGATTAATTTACTAAAGTCATATAAACCATATAAGTTCCGTTAAATGCGAAAATGCGAAAATCCTAAAACCCGAACGGCTTGTGCCGTTATCTCTGCAATCTGAAAATGCAAAGTGCAGGCTTGATAATCGGTAAATGCCGTTGTTACAAAGCAACGACAGCCACTTCAGACTATCTAAACGCGATGAGTATTTGAGCTGCTCGCAAGTGTACGCGAGCAACAACAACAATAACAACGGTACGAGAAAGCAAATAACCAGCATGGTCATCGTAAGCAAGAACAACAACAACATTTTAACAACAACAAAAAATGTTACTTTTTTCTCAAATATTTATGTTTTCTATGCGCCCGCAATGCCTTTCAACATTGTTGTAGTAGCTATGTTGTTGTTGTTGTTTTTGATGCGGTTTTTTGTTGTTGTCTTCTGTGCTGTTTTTGCTGTTGTTGCAAGCTGTTGCGGTCAAATCACCCTCGTTTCTCGTTTAGCGCTTGTCGGTTTGCCAGTCAGCCAGCCAGCCACTAGACAGTCCTGGTCTTGGCACTGTGCCTTTGCTGTCTCCAAGGCTGTCGGCGGTCTCGTCTCTATATAAATATATATATACTATTTATGTTACCTGTGTGTTTGTGTAGTAATTGTGGCTGCAAGCGTTGTTGTAGCCATTTTCCTCTACTTGTTCCGTCTCTACTGCGCCAACGCCGTCCATACTCCGTTCTGGTGTACATTGCGTATGCGTAACATTTTCAACATTGGGGTAGGCTTTGTGCTTGCAATACATACATTTCTATTACATATATTGATTTTAATGCCTTCCGCTGTGCGATTGCTTGCACTTTTGTATGGACGGTGTTATTTCTTGTCGCCTTTTACAACATAGTTCTTCGTATTTACATACCGTCATACATACATATATTATTTACCGGCATTTTGTTGTGCGCAAATTGAAATCAACGTTGACGTCAGCGCTTGTATGTATGTATGTAGCAAATGGGAAAGTGAAATGCATAGCAGTGGCGTGCGAACATGCATATGTGTAAGAAGTGCAAGTTAGAATAGCTGTAGTCCTAATAGAAAAGTGGTTAGTGGTGCTCCAATACTCATTCCAAAGCAACCACTTGCTTACTTTTGCTGCTGCAGTAGTTGTTGTTGCTGTAATAAATTTTTTGATTTTTAGTTTAGATATTTTTTATTATTTTTTATGCTATAATACGCGCCCTAAAGTACCTACATATTTCCCATCAACGACCTACCCATTTATGCTGGCTTAACCCACTAAATACGAAAATAATCAAACAGCAACATTTAGCGTTACTCAAAAATAAAAATAAAATTATTGAAAAAAATAAAAATAATAATTTAAAAAATTGCACGTTTATATTAATTTTGAAACTGCCACCTTTGCACACATGTACACTTGCCTCACCGCCCACGCCCACATTGCAACGTTAATAATGCTATTACCAACGCCTATGGATGCCTTACGTCAATGGCCTGCAACTACCAACGCCAATCACCAACCACCCTGATCACCCTGTAAAACACCAACACCACTACCATCACTGCTATTAACCAAAAAAAAAAAAAAAAAACACGCGCTGCTGCCCGCAAATATACACTGTATGCTTTAGATGTATGGGCTCTGAGAACAATCTACCGCCTAATGATCCAGCGTGGTGTCATGAGATTGCCCCCACATACGCGACACAGTGTTGCCAGCATGATTTTTGCAATACGGAGCGCAATTTCACCGTTATTCTGCCGTCTGCAGGTGAGCGTGCAAACAACATATCACAGAGTATATAGCAACGTTTGCGTATCATACAACAGTAAACATCAGTGTAATTCAGGCAATTTTGTGACGTGAAAAATATTTTCATCAATACTTACATATATGCTACACATTCCACATTAAATGCGTATATCCATAATATAGTTCCAAATTTCTCATCCATGTGTATGTATGTTTTTGCGTATTTGAGTAATTGGCATTAGATTAAATCATAAAAATCATCGAAAATTTAGTTGGAAATTTTTTTAGTAAATACATACATACATATAATATACTATTCGTTAAGGTCAAACATACACTTTGTCCATCATTTATGTAACTACGTCCATATTTCAGCAACCCTGTATCCTTTGTTTAGTCGCATACATATACACTACAAATCACAAATCACTTCCAATGACACATACAAACCTCTACAAATGAAATTAAAAGTTCATTTTGTGGCCGAAAAACTGCATAGTTTTAAACAAAGTGAATGTGAAAACAATCTTGCATACTTCGTTTTTCATACGTGCAACGCGTCGTTGTGGTCCTCGTCCCATGTGTTCGCTTGGTGTTTCGTCGGCGTAAATTGTTTTTTGTAATCCTGTACTACTCGGAATCATCATATCAACATACCATTATCATCCATTCTTGACTAGCCTCATATTTGTCAGCGTTGTTATTACACAATTTTACGTAATTTACTTCCAACATACCTTCTAAGCTGGTATACTGTCTATCTGAGTGTTTTAAATCACATGTCTTTCTACTTTTTTGGTTATTTAAGTGGATTTCAAATTTATTATTTTGGTTCAGAGTCACTGAAGAGCTTTAATTTTCAATAAAAAACGATATATTGTGAAAGCTACGGTGGAAGCTTAAACACTACATTTAAATATACTGAGTTAACAAAGTTGTTTCGAAAAGAAACAGTTGATGTTTGTGTATGCGAGACATGACATACCGTTTCGTTGCCTAAGTAATGAAAGTTGTGCCTAATGAGCTTTCAGTTGTGCTTTTACAAGTTTCGATGTTTGGTTATTGTTATTTTTTTTTTGCATTTTTTTGTGTCGTTTATTTCATACTACATATATTTTAAGATTTATTTATTTTATCTTTGTGTTACTATCATACCAATTGGTTTATCCTTGGTAGTTTATTGGTCAACTAGATATGTAAATGGTATTATATATTTTCAAAACTGATGTGTAATATTTCGTTTAAATTTTTAAGCTCACTCCGAGCTTTCACTTTTATGTGAAAGCTTAGAAATTTGCAAAAGCGTAAATGAGAGCTTTTTTCGGATTTTATTTGTATACAAAACAGTGAGTAAAAAATATAACGTGTTGTGAGCTTTCATTTAGTCCAAAGCTTTGGAAATTATGGGAAGCTTAAATTTCAGCTTGGAGAGCTTTCAAGTAGTTGAAAGCTCAATGAATTATAATAAAACTAAAGTTTAATGGTTGTGAGCTTTCATTTATTTGGAAGCAGGATATTTTTCAAAAATATGAAAGTGAAACTTTGTGTGCTTTCACTTAGTTGAAAGCTTATGGAATTATAAAAAACCGTAAAAGCTGAACCGTGGAATCTGGACATTTTTTTAATAATATTATAAAGTATAGTATAAATTTTGAAAGCTTTCACTTATTTGAAAGCTTAAGAAATTATAGAAAAACTAAATAGATTTTATTAAATTACGAAACATTGAAGAAAAAAGGTTATCAGCTTGCTTGCTTTACCTTGCGATAATTGTCTACAATCCCAGTCTGCCATCAACACATTACAATGTGTCATTCATCAGGTGGTCAAACGTTAAGTCATACCATAATTTGCTTGAAATGTATGGTCAATTTCACTTTCAACACAATATCGACATTGTTCTTGACTGCCAACACGCCACTTTTTTGTTCATCCTCGTCATGCAGTATAACTTGAGTCATCGTTTGACTACCACACCATTTTGTTCCTTACATAATATTAATTATCATTTAGGGTGATTTCCGTCTAGCTGTTTTTTTTTCGTATTTATAATTTTCTATTATTTGCTGTCAGGCGTCATTCTTGTCCTTTGTATTTCCTTCTCGTACCAGTTTATTGTTGTATAATTTTCGTTGGTTTATTATATTCGCCGTTTCTCACGCTCAAATCGTCATATTTGTGGTCTAATTTATGCATAAAAAAGGGGAAAACAAAGTGTATAACGGTTTGATGTGGTACATGGCGTCAGATATTCAAAGGATTTGAAACCTTAATTGTGTATACTCACGCATACAAAAACTTCATACTTTCCTTTCTACATTTCTCCAATTCTACCTTTTATTATCAGCTTATTTGTTTTCATGCATTTGCATGACTATTTCACCAAATAAATTTAGTTTTCCCCTTAAATTCTCAAACTCTCCTAAAAATATTTCTCAAATACTTCATACTTTTTCATTGTTTCCTTTCTTCTCCATTGCCTTATTCCTTTTTCTTCGTGTTTAGTTCCATATTTTTGTAATTTGTGTTATTTCAATACATACAAATCATGTTGAGTTGTTTGTTTCTTTTATTTGATATTTGGTGTTACATCGTTGCCTTATTTGTTATTTATATTTGTGTTACTATATTTCCCATTTATTGATTTAGTTCACTGATGATATTTTTAATGATTAAGCACTTTTTGGAGTCGTATTACTCTAGTTTATGTAATATATACTTCGAAATAGTTGTAAAAGAAAGTTATATGAAAATTATTTTGATATGGTTTCTTAAATGGTAAAGGTCATCTAAAAGCACGATTATTGTATTATGAGTTCATGCTTTTTGACTCGGCCTTTAGACCCCGGGTTTTCTAATTGATGGATGAATGTTTCTAAAGTCTCAGATGTTTCGTCTCTTTAGTACAAATTGTATTCCAAAACATCTTTGTCATATGTGGTTTTTAAGAAGAGATCTTGGATCAGACTTTCTGTTGATAGAATAAATATATTCTTTCATTGTAGTCACCAGTAATTCCTCTAACATAATGATGTTTTTATTACATGCTCTTTCTGTCTTTTAATGTTCGTGATTATAGGTCTAAAAATCAATCCTATATACAGTAGGGGACAGTGAAATCCGGACAACTAAAAAATCATAGTTATTTCATATTATTTTAGTCAAATGTTTAAACTTTTTACTTTAAAACAATAATATATGTAGAATAATTGAGTATTAAGTGTAAACAAAGTCAGTGTTGTTGATTGCACTTATTCTTCCATTTATTTTAATTCATTTTAGATATTTTATCATTTTGGTAGCTAACAATATAAACAGTGTTATCTTTTTTGTTCTTTACACTAAAGAAATATTTTTTTAGTATTATTTAAAGGGAACATTAATTGATACAAAAACATTATAATTAGTATTTTGTCGAACCTCCTTTGATTTTTATAACGGATTTTATCCGCTCTTCCATTGAATTTATCAGATTTTGTAATGTTCCTGCTGCGATACCGTTATACCACATATCTTAGAGAATTCTATGCAATTTTTCTATCGTTTTTGGTCTCTTCTGTGATATCTGAGTTTTCATTATAAACCAAAAGTTCTCAAGTTGATTGAAATCCGGACTATTACCTGAACACTATAAAGTCGAAACCCCGATTTTTGATAAATAATTCTTCACATGAAAGAAAAATGAAAGGACAATTATAAAATTTGTAATTGAAATAATAGCAATAACCTCTAGATGTACAAAAAAATTCATACTTACAATTTTGGCACACTGGCATGGCGCAGAGTCATCCTGAAAAATAATAGGACATCCGCTTATGAAAAATGGTCCTCTATTGAGGGCAGTAAATTCGTCTCAAGTATCTCTTGGTACTTAAACCCGATGACGGTTCCATCTATTAGGACTAGTTGTGGAAGGCTATGCTAAAAAAAGCATCCCCAGACCATTCGGCTGCCTCCCTGCTTAACGATTCATTGAAGACATTCGTCCTTGAACCAGTCACAAGTTCTCCGCCTTATGTACGACATGCCGTCGCTACAAGAAGGGTTAAATTTTGATTCATCCGAGAAGATAACATTTCGCCAATGAAAATGACTCCAATTTTCATGATCTTTTGCCCATCGTATACGGTTTTGATGCATTTTTGAGGTCCAAAGTCGTTTTTTGGCGGACCGAAGAGCGTTCAAATCAACATCTTGAAGCCTTCAACGATCGGTTCTTGCGCAAATTTCTGTACCGACATCTTGAAATAACTTCACTTTAACATCCTCAGCAGTTTTGAAGCGATTCCTCAAACAAATACGTCCCATCACTCGATTTTCCTTTGAATTTGTCTTCATCCTTGCTCCAGAGTCAGTTTTTTTCTTAAGAGACCTGGTTCTATCGATTTTTTTTAAGGAATTCTCCGACGGAGGACTTACTGAAGCCAACTCTATCACTTATTTCACGAATTGTCAGTTTTTATTTATCCAAAATCAAAATATTACTTTTTTGCATTTCGGACATTTTTTTTTGAAATTCGGCATATTTAATTTTTAGCGAAGCACAAGCACAAAATAAATTATTAAACTCTTAAAAAATAAACTAAAAGTTGCTTTAAAACGTGTACCGAACACGTATTTATATGATAGAATAAGCCTTTCGGCAGTAAAATACACTGTTCGGTCACAATCGCCCGTTAAATACAAATAAAATGGTTGTCGGGATTTCACTGTCCGCTACTGTATATAGTATTTCAGTATTGGAAGTTTAGATTCCGAAAATATAACCTTTTAAAGTCTAAATTGACATTTCAATATATGTAGAAATCTTTATTTTTGTAAAATGTTAAATTTGTGTTCCAAAAAAGTTCAAGATCGACAACTCAAGACCAAGCTTTGTGCTGGAATGAAATTATTTCCGGAAAGTATCTATTTTAAAACCAACAATGCGTCTATTAACAGAGACACATTTGCATAATTCGAGCATAGTTCAGCTGAACTAAGCAACAGTAAAAGCATGTGCGAATCTTATATGCGATAAGAATGCCGAAAAAGGTACAGTCTGCTGGTGAAGTTTCTAATCTCCGTCTAAAATCCGCAATAAATGACATAAATTCGTGATTTCATGATTAAGATCTGTGGAGATTAGTAAATGAGATGAAATCAAAAGTCAAACACAGCTGTCGGAACTGTTTACAAATAATTTGTTTATTCATTATAGGTTTTGTTATTGCATTGGAACTTACAAAGAAAACGTGTCGACAAATATTATCAGGTGTTTTTAGTAATGTTTTTCTTCGAATGGTTATTGTAATAAATGCTTGATAGTGTAATAAGTGTGAAAAAAAATTTATTTTTTTTTTCATTTTTTTTTTCATTTTTTTTTTTCAATTTTTATATTATTTTTATTCCCCCACTAAATGCATTTAATATAATAATCTAATGCAGCTATTCAAAGTTTTCCGCGCTCTTTATTTCTATATTTATATTGTTTGTTTGTTTTGTGTGGCCGGGTTTAATGCTCATCGTCTGGTGATTAGCGTCACTAAAGTGTCACTTGTCTAGTTTAAAAAAAATTCTAAATCAATAACAATTTGTAAATAAATAAATATTTCTCTCACACACACACACGCGTACTCAAAATAGTTGTCTTTCAGCAATTTATATTTATTTATATAGAGTTTCGAAATAACTTCGCCTCAAACTCTTAGTAAAAATTCTTAGTTGCTTAATCTGCCTCGTTGAGACGACTGTACCAACACCACTATCAACAAATTCACTACACTCACAAGCTCCAGTATACTGTCTTCTTGTTTTTGTTTTTGTTTTTGTTCTTCTCTACTATAATAGTACTATTTTTGAAGTGATAAGTGTTCGAGTATACATACATACATGTAAACGCACTGCAGTTTTGTTATTTGTGACGTCCAAGTGGCGGTTGATAACAATGAAAGTCCCCCTAAGGCTGATCGGGCGCTTATCAGTAGTGCCAATTGTTGGGCGTGTTGTGAAGAATTCATAATAATATTTTTGCTTTAAATATTATTTGTTGTTGCGTTTTTTTTGTAGTTTTCTTTTCTGCAATCTGAGTGGCCATTATAAAATAGTTTTATAATTTATTCGCACTGTTGTGTGCGTTTAAATGTTGTGATAAGTAAGTGTGTGTTTGTTTTTGTTCTTTTTTTGTTGTTTCGTGGAAAACTAGAGGATTTCTTTGTTTAAATATGATTATGCGATTTTATTGTATTTATTTAGATTTTTTGTTATTTTTTAATTTATTAAAGTTTGGTAAGCTTTCAATTATGCATTTTATAAGCGATTTTATGGCTAATAACGATAATAAAATTGTTGTGTTTTTTTCTAATTTGATATATTTTTAGTAATTTGTTAAAGTGGCGTAAGTCCATTTGAGTTAAAGTAATTATTTTGAGTTTAAGCTAAGATATACGCATAACCTTTAACTATATTTGATCGTTTTCTCAGATTCTGGGTATCCTAAATTTGTTTTTAAGTTAAAATAATTTTTGAGACTCGCCTAATTTATTCAAAAAACTCCAATTGTCAATTTTCACTTAAATTGACTTAAGTTATTTTAGTATAGTACTTCAAATATACTTTTCTTTTAATTTTCATATATTACTGGGGTTCTAATTTACGTGTTTTATAAGCGGTTTTATTGTTAATAACAGTAATAAATATTATGATAAATATCTACATTTTTTTATTCTTAGTAATTTGTTAAAGTGACATAACTCCATTTAAGTTGACGTGTTTATTTTTGATTTAAGTAAAGATATACGCACAAGTTTTAACAATATATTATTTGTTATTTGAATTTATAATAATGGAAAACTGTATTAAAGTCAAAAAAAGCCGCTTAGAGACTCGAATAATTTGTCCAAAAATACCTACTTGTCTTGAAACTGATAAGACTCGATTATATCGACTTAAGCTATTTTAATAATTTACCGCTGATACTCTTTTTAGTTTTCAAAGCTTTAAATTGTGCTTTTTTATGGCTAATAACAGTTAAAAATTATTATAAATATTTTAAAATCAGCAATTTTTGGAAATTTGATAAAGCAGCATAAGGGAGTTTAAGCTTTTAAGCTTTAGCAGAAATATTAGCATACGTTTCAGTTATATTTTAGCGTTATTTGAATTATTGAGACACTTTAACTGTACTTTATGTTAAGAAACAGCTTTAAGATTCAAATAATTTATTCAAAAAACCTTAATTGTCAGCTGTAAATTAAGTTGCTTAAGCTGTTTCAATATTCTATTGGTGATACTCTTCTTCTTCTTTCAAAGCTTTAAATTGTGCTTTTTTATGGCTAATAACAGTAAACAAATAACTGTCAATATTTTGAATGCATTTATTTTCGGAAATTTCTTAAAGCAGCTTAAGTCGATTTAAGCCAAAATGATTATTTTGAGGTTAAGAAGAGATATTATCGTATGATTTAACTAGATTTTACCGTTATTAAAAATTCTAAGCATCGAAGACATTATATAGATAAAACACAACTTCGAGACTCGCACTAACTTCTTCAAGAATATCAAATTATCAGCATTAATTTAATTAAACTTAAGCTCCTTTATCAGATTACAATAGACATGCTCCTTTTCATAAGATTTAACTATATTTTATGGTTACTGGAAGCCAGTTGGCATCTAATTGGAAACACCACTTCGAGACTCGAAGTAATTTATTCAATAAATCTAAATTGTCAACTTTCACTTAAGTCGACTTATGCTATTTTGACATAATACTGATTATATATACTACATACTGCTAATATTATTTGGCTGGACTAGATTTTTAGGTTAGGTAGAAAAATTTTAAATTTATTCTAATTTTTAGTTTTATTAATTAATTTTCTGAAACAAAATTCTCCGCTGAGTCTGAGTTCCTAACCTCAAATATGTTTTCTTGCCTCCATGTATACTCCAGGGTATTACATAGATATATATATATATTTTTTTTTAATTTTTGAGCTCTTCAACATTTTTGCTCGTTTGCTAAATCCCATACAAGCAAACACGCATTAATTGATTCCACCTGGACTTATTTGGCTTCATCGCTGCAACTTCATTGCATTACTAGGGTGTGTGATGTTGACGCGCCCACCCACCCACTATTAATTATATAGTATGTGCGCGCCTTTATTTACTTCCAACTCTTCGCTGCGACTTTTCATTTCTTCTTCATTCATTCATTCATGCAACGTTTCATTCAGATAACGACGACGACGACGGATAGGTCGGTCGTGTAGTACCGCATACATACACACAACCAACTATATGCTGCACTAGCTGTGCGTCACTGTGAGCCACCCAACCAAACGCCCACAACAAGTGTTTCAGTGTGTATGGATGTGTGTATGAGTCGCTTTAGTGCATTGCGCTCAGCTGTTTCTGTTTCTGTTTCTTTAGAAATCGCACTGGCGCCTTTTCAATTTGTATGCAATCTCTGGTTTGTTGTTGTTGTTTGTTAAGCGTGTGTGTGTTTGTTGTTGCATTTCTCGCCTTTTTAAAGTTCTAATGAACTTTGCTTTGCGCCTATGAGTTATGCATTTCTTTGGTGCCTGGTGTGTAGCAACAACCACTCTACACTTTGGCTACAAACACTCTTGCTGCATACCTTCAGCAGACAGACAGACAGTTCGTCAGCATTTTTATACGCCACCGCTTAGCAGGCAGGCACAAGCGTCGACAGCACGGCTTGACGGATAAAGAAGTCAGACATGGCTTTATTTAATGAAGAGCAAAGAAAAATATATGCATGTTGTTGTTGTAATGCAACGTCTATGTTGTCGGCTTAAAAGCATGAATCGTCATGTCGCCATTACTGTTTTTGTCTTGCTGTCGTTGTTGTTGAACAACTTCAGCAAGTGGAGCAGACATCTTTGGCGCGCTAGGCCTACTCAAGTGTTGTTGTCGCAGGCGTCGGCAACCCCTTTATTTACAAATCTTTTTTCTACTCTTTGTTTTTTAGAACCGTCTACAAGGCTGTCTGGAGCGCAAGCGTCAATGAGACAGCTCGTGTGGGTGGTAAGCCGAGGGGGTCAACCATTGCATTTGCTCATACCACTGGGGGTCGTCGTCGTCGCCATCGTCTGGCTGTTTTGGAAACAATAAAAGTGTCAACCACCATGCGCACTCATTCTCCCCTCGTCGCCGCAACTGCATACCACCTGTGTGTGTGTGTGTGTATGTCTTAATTACTTGCCCTCAAGCAGGCACTCCTCGAAAGATGCTTATCCGCATGTGTACCTGTCTGTTTGTAACGTCTCATATTTCGTTTTTTACTTACGTTGCCCTGGTGCGTCATTCCGTTACCTCGATTTGTATATATATACATATATCCACATGATTGTTATTATTTTTAAACTTTTGCATTCCTTAGGCCAAAATGCGCACACCGTTTGGCTGCAAAAAAAAAAAAATAAAAAAAAAAAATACCAAGTGGCCAAGTTCAAAGTCATTGTACGTTCAATCAAAATGTCATCCTATTATTCAGATTTCATATTTTTTTCGATTTTTGTTTTTCACATTCCTCTCGCTGTGATTCATAATACACAGCCTGTGGTGCTGATCTGCCGGATTGTGGTATGTTCATCTCTGCCATTTTGTTGACTACTGTTATTTTAACTACCATCACTCAAACCTTTGACGTAAGTAACTTGCGTTAAACGGTTTGCACTCGACAACATTCGCACTAAGGGCAATGACTGCAGGTAACAAAATTCCTGGCAACTGATAATTAAGTTAAGGCTGTTTATATGCGGATTATCAATAATAGCACACATAGCTAAGTATAAAGTTCAACTTTTGTGCCTAAGTTTGCTGTTCTTGTTTTGGAAAGAACTGAAGAAGTCTTCAATTATGTTAAATGTCTTCAAAACTGTTTAACTTTTAGCACTCTATCTCATTTTTTAAATGAAAAGTTACAAAAAACTGCTTTTGAGACCTCCTTTTTCGAAGTTCTCATTATTTCTTACCTTTCCTGGTTTAACCATGATTATGAGGACTTCTCTGATACACTGCTTGTGGTCTAGACTAAAATAGCATACTTTTTGGGAATCGTTATTTTTTAAACGAAAAAATTGACATTTTTGGAAATCTCATATCGAATCTACTATTTAATCTACGATCCTGTAAAACGCAAACCTTATTTCTGCAACTCAAAACAATACATTCAACTCTTAAATTGTCCTCACAAACAACATTCTATGAAAATATCTATTCTGATCAACTTATTTTTCATCACTCAACAACCATCTGCTTAGAAAGCCTTTAATTTCGATTAATAACTTAAACTAATTTTTCTTCAGAAGTCATTATTTGTGATCTTGGTAATCTTATTTTTGATATCTTAATTATATCATATTTTTTAAGACAGAATACCTTGAGGTTGTTAGAAATTTGTGTCAATTTTAATCTTAATTCAAGATCTCTTAGAGACTATTTAAGCATCTGAATAGTCAAGTTAAAGCACATATATTTTGGAATATATGGAAAATTCTAAGCCATTAGAATTTGGGACCTGATTAAAAAAGGCTTTACTAAAGAAATCAAAGCTAGGGACTTGTACTGATTGAGCTGTTGACCAAAAAGAAAGTCTTTTAATTACATAAGACGTAGGTGCAGTGATATACAGCCCGGAATTTAAAAAACCATTCCAATTGCCGAAACATTTCAAACAGAGGTCTTTGCTATTGGGAAAGCAGCAGAGTTAGCCTTCGACGCACAAACCCAATACTCTAAAGTTCGAATATCGGCCAAAAGTGTTTTGAACAGCAGAGCAGCAGTGGAGAGTGTCGTCAGGAATATGTCAGGCCATAACGGGATTGCCCAGAGTGATGTCGACACTGTCTGTATGAAGACACTGTCTTGTACGTTTGCCCTGCGTTAGCGAGACAGCGTTTCAGGTGTTTAGTGGCCCTACTATTCGATAAGTTAGAGGAGATATCATTATTGAAGCCTCGTATTAAAATGAAAAAAAAAAACGATGACGATTACTCAGGGAATACGTGAAGGCACTCCATTCTGGTATCGCTATGCGTGACCTGTAGGCCTATCAGACCAACCTAACTTAATTTCATAAGATAGCGTTGAATTTGGTCCCGACTTTCTACTTTTAAAAAGAGAATTAGGCAACCAAGGATATAATTTTTTTGATTTCGAAAATTATAATAATTTCATGATGAAATTGTTTTAGTTATTTTCTTCAAATATATTCGATCGTTTTTATTGTAGACACTTACACGTCAATATATCTGTGTTTTGAACTTAGGGGTCTGGAATGTTTTGGTTCACGCATATTGATCACTTGAGATATTTGTTTCATCAACTAGCCAACTCTCTACAACCTTAACTTTCTTATGTCATATAGGAGATCCTAATAATTATGTCAGCTAGATGTTCTTTTCCATGTTTCAAAGAGAGGTAAGATCGCTATTTAGAATATATATTGATATTTGAATAGGATACGAACTTTCTATATTATTTACCATGTTTAAAATATATTTCAATCACTTACTATATTTGAAGAAAACATTTTGTCATTATGATTTGAAAAGTGATTAATGATTTGTTCAAATAAAGAGCTTATCGAAGGTATCTATATTTTTTGTGATCTACAAAATCTATGATTTCAAGATAATAACCTGGAATTTCGATACCACATTGCTTATAAAGTTAGAGGCTTTCCACAATATAAAGCAATAAAAAAAGGTGGCAAGACAAGATCCTACATTTCGAACTTAAAAAAACAGGTTCCATTTCTCTCACATGCTTTCACCCTTCAATAAATCAGTGTTAGATTAAAATTTTGGTGGAACAATAAATTGGCATATGA
Organism: Zeugodacus cucurbitae; assembly: GCF_028554725.1. NCBI lineage: Eukaryota > Metazoa > Arthropoda > Insecta > Diptera > Tephritidae > Zeugodacus > Zeugodacus cucurbitae. Next base: position 56,731,577 of record NC_071671.1, read on the forward strand.
TTTGTAGTTGGGATCATATATTTATGTTTTCAAGAACTATCGTTCATTTCGATTATAGAATCACTTCAATCGCTCAAAAACTAAATAGTCTTCGATCTCCTTGAATATTTTTCTTATGGAAGCTGGTAGGCTATCGAAAAGACGAATATGAAATCTATCCATCACATATCGAATTCTTGACTCCAATGTTCTAGATTTATCATTGATCATTATTTTGTCGCAACCAAAATACGCATGTGCTTCTGTATTTAGTTATATTACAGTATCCTCAATGAGATACAACCATTTTGCGATTGAAAGTAACCACGATCATGGCAGAGTGGAACTGAGAGTGTGAAAGAGAGAGAGGGTGAATGAAGGACAATACTTAAATAACTAGCTGAAGAAACTTATATTCTGATAACTATAGGTACATATAGTACATATAACTCAAAATTTTCTAAACTAGCCTTTATAATAATTTTATTGGCTCAAACTTATTAATGCTAACAGCACGGTTTTTATTGATAACGGTAAACTATATAGAAAGTTGAATTTTTGACGCTCCTCAAGGTAAACAATGGTATGTAAATTGGCATATATTAAAGGAAGCTACGTATTTTAGACAAAAAAAGGTAAAACATAGTATTTTATAATGATTTCTGCACGATTGCACTTTTTGTTGAAACGCATACTGTATATTATGTAACCGTTTTATATGTAAATAATCACGTGCACCCAATCGCATGCATTTTATTCTTATTATTTGGTGTTCTAACCTTCACTCATCTAACCCGCTTGTATATAACTGTGTACATATGTATTTAAATAAATTAAACGCAAGAAAGTTAGTTTTCCTCATGCACGCATCTTACATTTATCGCTTTGCACGGCTCTTTAATACAAATTTCGGAAATAATGTGCTTACAAAATTCTAAAAACTTAAAATGGTGCTTTGAAAAGTGTTTTTTCTTTAAAAAAAAAAATTGTGTATTCACGAATTTATTCTTCCAACGCTATATATCTACACAAATATATATGCGCACAATACAGAATTCTTGCCTGAAGAGCCGCTAAACGCTTGGGTTTTGGTCGTCATCATTTTCGGCGCCACGCTCTTCATCTGCTTATCGGTACTGTTGTCGTTGTGCTTCTGGCAGCGTCGCAAACGCAATAGTAATGGACGTACCTTCCCGCCAGATGATTCGGTGTGCGATCCCATACTCAATGGCAACACCATACAAGACATTATCGAGATGACAACATCGGGTTCCGGTTCAGGTGAGTAAATGAAATATTATTCTAAGAGAAAATGTGTATTAATTTCTTTTAACTACTTACAACGTCGCACAGCCGGTTTGCCACTGTTGGTGCAGCGTTCAATTGCACGCCAAATACAACTCTGTCATGTAATTGGCAAAGGACGCTTCGGTGAAGTATGGCGTGGTCGCTGGCGTGGCGAAAATGTCGCCGTAAAGATCTTCTCCAGTCGCGAGGAGTGCTCTTGGTTTAGGGAGGCTGAAATCTATCAGACTGTGATGTTGCGTCACGAAAATATACTAGGTTTCATAGCGGCCGATAATAAGGGTAAGACGTTTGTTGGATTGTGGGTAAAATTTCTTCTAAATCCATCCATCATGTCAGTCAGTCACCCCTTTCATTTGCATGCCCCTTTTAATTTTTTATTTTTATATTTCCTAACCTCATTTCCATGTCCTATATGGGGCACCCTAATATTTGTATCGATATTTTGATTACTTTGAAATAGTTCTAAATGCAACCATCTTGCTCTCAATCAACCATTTCATTTACATCCTCATTTCCAAATTGCTCATCGTTCATTCATTTTCCAACCTTATTTTCATGGCTTATATGAGGTACCCTAGTACTTAAGCATACATTGATACCGCAATTCTTATTACTTTGAAATTGTTCTAAATTCATGTATTATACTATCAGTTGACCCATTCAGTTTCATCCCCATACCCTTCTGGGGAACAGCCATACAACCTTAGCGTATCCCCATTTCAAACATTTTCAATGCCCTAAAAATGGCACCCTAGTACTTATCTGTACATTTTATACAAAAATTCTTATTACTGTGCCCCACAGATAATGGCACTTGGACCCAACTTTGGTTGGTCACTGACTACCATGAGAATGGTTCATTATTCGATTACCTCACCACGCATACCGTGGATACGAAAACTATGCTCAATATGGCGCTCTCCATTGCCATCGGTCTGGCACATTTACACATGGATATTGTGGGTACACGTGGCAAGCCAGCGATCGCACATCGTGACCTCAAATCCAAAAATATACTCGTCAAATCCAATCTCAGCTGTGCGATAGGTGATCTTGGTTTGGCGGTGCGTCATGTGGAGAAGAATGATTCCGTCGATATACCATCGACACATCGTGTGGGCACCAAACGTTATATGGCACCCGAAGTGCTGGACGAGAGCATGAATGCACAGCATTTCGATTCGTATAAGCGTGCCGATGTGTATGCGTTCGGTTTGATATTGTGGGAGATAGCGCGTCGTTGCAACATCGGCATGATATACGATGAATATCAATTGCCATATTTCGATGTTGTACAACCTGATCCTAGTATTGAGGAGATGAAGAAGGTGAGTACATTGAGTAGAGGACAGCAACAATTTAATATAATTCGTTTTGCAGGTGGTTTGCATTGATAAAATGCGTCCGAATATACCGAATCGTTGGCATGCCTCCGATGTGCTGCACGGCATGGCGAAAGTGATGAAAGAGTGCTGGTATCCGAATCCTGTTGCGCGTCTTACGGCGTTGCGCATAAAAAAGACGCTGGCCAACATAACGGTCGAGGATAAAGTGAAGAACTGATTGTAGTTGTAGTTGTAGTAGTGTGCAGCCATTTATGGCATGAAACTAACGGATATAAATTGTACTATTTGAAATTGCGGAAGGCTGCCGCAAAGCGTCACATGCATTTTTTTGTTGTGGCAGCAACAAGCGCAAAATTCACCTTCTCTACACCTCCCTTTCTGTGTACTTTTCTGCTGTAAAGCATTGCAAAACGCTGAATGCGCTGGAAAAGTATATTGGAAAAATTACCTAAAGAGAAGAAGAAGCATACCTTAAAATACCTAATTAACAAAAAAAAAAGAAATTAAGAAAATATGAAAAAAACAAAAAAAAAAAAGAAAATATGGTAAACAGAGAAATTTATTAAGCTGTTATAATTGATGCAGAGCATTCTATTAAAGCACTAAAAGTTGTATTTGTAATTTTAAAACTATAATTTGTAATAACATGTGTAAAGTGTGTATTTAGACATAAGAGAGAAAGAGAGAGCGCAACAAATGTATGTAACTAATTGAGAGTAGCAGCAGCAGCAGCTTGAGATAACACGAATTAATTGAATATTTAAAAATTATTATTATTTTGAAATAAGTTTTGAAATGTGTGTGGCTGCCTATATGTATATGTATGTATGTGTGTGTGAGAATTTAGTGTTTAGCTAGAGCAAGGAGAAAAAGTTGAAGTCTGAGGGCAATTTTGTGTGTGTATGTGTGTTGAGAAAAAACAAAAACAAAAATAGCTGTAAATATTTTGGAAATGTACACAAACCTGAGATTTTCCTATGGCAGCTGCTATTTTTTAGATTTAAAAGCTTAAGCATTATTCAACATTTTTTGTTAATTTTTTATTGTCTTAGCTGATTTGTAACAATTTATTGTCTGTTTTTAATTTTCGATGCTAATTTGTTAGACTTTGACGCGTTGTTTAAGCAAATTTATCGTGTAAACGTAAGGAGAGAGCGAGAGAGCGCGCAGTTGAGAGTATTGCTGATATTTGTAAGAATTTCGAAAAAATAACTGAAAAATCCAATATACATTTTTTTCTAACTTAAATGCAGTTCAAATTTAAATACAACAATTAACTTAATTTTTTTTTAAACAAATTTTTCAAAAAGTTATTTTTTGTTTTTTCAAAATAATATTTAAATTTTTTTTTCAAATAATATTTAAAAAAATAACTGAAAAATTCAATAAAAAAATATTTTTGTCTAACGTAAATGCAGTTACAATTTAAATACAATAAATAACTTTAAATTTTTTTCCAAATAATATTTAAAAAAATTTTTTTCCAAAATAATATTTTAAAAGTTTTTTTCAAATAATATTATAAAAAAAGTTTTTTTCTTCAAAATAATATAATAAAAATTTGCTATTTGCCAAATTAAATCAAATTAATTAACTATTTTTTTAAAAAGAAATCTTTCGAACATCTCCACTAATTGAATAAATTGAAGCGCATACTGAACTGCCATCAATTAAGCAATTTAACTAAGCTCATTTATATTTACATAATACATACAAACATACATATATGTAAATGCTCATTACGGCAGTTGCAACAACTTTTAAAGTTAGACAACGAACACAGTTAGCAAAAACAACAACAACTACACACAAACAAAAAAAAATAATAACAAACAAGAAAAGACTCTGACTAAAGACTGATACATAGCAACAGTTACAGTGAATATCGCCATACCGTTAATTAGTATCCTTTTTAGAGCAATTTTTTGGCGCTTAAAAACAAAGTAATAATTTTAATAATAATCTTTTCTTTAATTTAAACTTTTATAAAGATAATTTTTTGTTTCTACTTTCCTACTTCTCAACTCATTTCGTACTCGCATTAAGATTTTGCCATTTTTAGAAACATAAACTTAAGACACAAAAAAGTAAAGTTAAAGGAACTAAAAACAAAAGCAACAAAACTGCATACTATATAAAGACACTTTTAAATAACAAAATGAAAAAAAAAGAAAAAAACCAAAAGAACTCAGGAATTGCCAGTCGTAATGTATGTAAATAATACCTATTATATAAAGAAAAATATCACTCGTTGACTCGATAACTGCTTTGTTGTTGTGTGCGAAAATCTATAGCAAAACAAAACAAAAACAAAAAAACCACTTTCACGAAAAATTCTACACCGCTTAATTGGCATTTCTTGCTTTTTCCTTACGTTTGCAAAGAACAAGTAAATGCTATTAACATTATTTCGTTATCTCTTTTTTTTTGGTTTTATTAAATTCAAATATGCAGGAACTCCTCGTATAAGTTTGTATATTTTATTTCCTATGTAAATATAACATTACTTATGCGCAAAATTATTTTGTTTTCAAAATTGTGTGAAGTGGTTGACGAACAAGAATTTTTTTTTTATAGTCTAAAATGAGTTTGTATAAAGTGCAGAGGGATATAGAAATGTGGTCCTTTCAACATAATATTTGGTCGTGTATTTGTATTAGTTAGAATAAAAAATAATAATAAATTATAATATTTTCTACGATCCTGACGACGGGACGTAAATTAAAAAAAAAAAGGATTTATATCTATTTTAAACAACAACAAATTTATATATTATTGATTCTTCTTAAATTGTAATAGTAAGGAAGACCACAAAACTGTTTGTCTACTCTGTTTAATTAGGTCCATATGAATGTAATCATCATAAACTTTTGTTTTCTAAACTCGAAACAATGACATTAAAATTAATCAGGTTCCCGCACATAATCTATTTTATCACAGAACGTCGTGACGAGATTAAAGATATACTAAAATTTCCTTTTTATTAAGGGGTAGGTGGGTTTCAAAATTTGAAAGAAAAAATTTATCTTAGTAAATAGTGCAATATGTTTAAAATATTCTCCAAAAATATCGAATTAATCCGAGTAATATTCTTAGAGATACAACCTTTGGAAGTTCCGCCCATCACGCCACGTCAGTCCGAATGCAAAACTTTAAAAGCATTTATCTCAAAACTGAATTTTTCAAATCGGTGGATACGATTTTTTGCACTGACATTATCTAATTAATGTCGTTCATTTTTTTTTCGATCCAATATTTGCCGAAAAATTGGACCAAAAAAGTGAGTTTTTTGGCTATAATTTGGTAAAAAAAATTAAAATTTCAAGATTTTCTTTTTTCCTTCGTTCATTAACTAGATTTATTCATTTTTTATTGAAATATTTTTGGTTTATTTTTTTAAGTTGAACCAATCGTGAGTTATGATGTCCACCGCAAGACCTTTTTTTGGACACGTCATGATAGATGAAAACTTGTGAAAATACCCTTGTTTTTAGCCTCTGAAATCCACCTAACCCCTTAATATAAAATATATAAACATCAATTTAATCGTTTTTTGACACATTTCGGCCATTTTTTTTGTAATACCACCAAAATCAATAAAAGAAACAAGCAAGTTATCACAAGTTCTTGACCTCTGCAGCTTTATATAAGCTTTATTATATGAAAAAAGCAACAACCGCTACTTTGCTATAACAAAATGGCAGACATATCTGTAAAAAACTTAATTGATTTCTAACCGAATTACACGAAAAAATTCGAACATACACTAAAATATCGAATACATTACAAAAATTGCAACAAGCAGATGCTGAAAAATAAAAAATCTGTTTAATATTTTCTTTTTTCAAATATTAAAAAAAAAATATTTTTCAAGCCGCCATGCTAATTTTTTTCAAACTTAACCTCAAATTTAATTTTATTTCAATATGAATTACATAATTAAAGCATTTAATTAACTAAATAAGCAACTAAATTTTGTGCACAAATCTTTCGTAACGCTTTTGGTACTAAAATTCCTTAATATACACTGAAAAAAAAAAACCAAATATAATGAGTTAGTATAATTATTTTGGCATTAATGACTATTACTAAAACTTTTTCGCGCTAAAAATTAACGAAAAATTAACTGTACATAAAAATTGTGCTAAGTACATATGGCTCCTATTACATTTAGGTATGCTAACATGCTAATTTAGGTATCCTACATAAAACACGAGTCGCCGCTTTTGGACAAAGTAGTAAAAAAAAGTAAAAATAAATCATTTAAAATGCAGCATACAACTATTTTATTGTGTAGCAACCAACATCCTGTTAAATTTAAGCATGTTGTTATTAATTTGTATTCCTAAATTTAATTCCTTATTATTTTTGTTAAGCATAAGTCAGTTAATTTAAGTAACATTAAACATTTCTATATTAATTTAGAACTAATTGTAAATAGTGTTTGTATAAAAAAATAAAATATAACATAAGTTTTAATTAATGAAATTATGTAGTTATGTATATGTTAAGTCTGCCTTTCTGCGCTTATCTGTGAGTTTGTTGTTAAACTATAATTACTGTATGTGTATGTGTGCACTTAGTGTGCTTATTGTATTTTGTTTTATACATATTTGTATGTTTTCTAAAAACGACAAAAGAAAAACACTGAATGTTAATAATAATATTAATAATAATGAAGATGAAAATAATAAAATTGATATAATAATAATAAAAAAATAATAAGAAATATAATAATAAAAAAAATATTAAGATAGTAATGATGATTATAATAAAAATAAAAAATATAATATTATTAAAAAAGAATAATTATAAAAAATTATAATAATAAAAATAATTTAAATTTTTAAATTTTTAATAGCAACAATAATAATTGCAAAGTGTGTCTATGTGTTCTCAATATAAAAAAAAAAATATTTGCTTATAAGCATTAATTTTGTTAAAATATATTTTCGCGTTTGTTAAGAAATATTATCAAAATAACTAAATATTTTTTGTTGATTTTTTTCCTTTAAGTAAATATTTAAATATTTATAACTTTTTACATATATTTTGCTTATATAATGATATTTAACTGCTAAGAATTCTTTAAACTGTTTTTTATTGTTAATATTTATGTATGTATATGTATGTAATTGCTACACTGTATTAAGAAATATTGTGAATAAATTGGAAATCTAAAAAAGTATACCAAATAAATTTAAAAATAAAATGTTTAAAAAAATGAAAATAAAAATTTTATTCAATAATAATTATACAGCATTAAAGCATTAAACACTGATTTTTATTAATTTTTTTTGCCTTACTAATATTTTTTTTTTTTTAATTTTTCCAATTTTCTATTATAAATTTATAAATTCTCTTTGTTCTGAATATTTCTAAAAAGAAAAAACAAAAACTTGAAATAATATGGTTGTTAGAACTCAAACTGCTAAACTGCATTTTTATTGAACACGTAAAATAAGTCATTTTTTAAATATTTCTACTATATTGATAAAGAAAAAAATACATATATATATATAAATTAATTAAATAATTAAATTACAGACGTAAACTTTTTGTAATGTAAATACCACAAATATAAAAGCTGCATATAAAATAATCAATTATTTGCGTTAAAAAAACAAAATGTTGGGTCATAATTGTACAGCAAAAGAATACAATGCTGTAAAGTACCGTATGCTCATGCATTAAAAAAATATTATAAATTGATAACGATTGATGATAATTTATGTATGCTAAAATGTAAATCGTAAAAGAATTGTAAGCAAATGAAACAGCTTACATGCAGATTATGATAAAAACCAGAGTCTAATGTTAGTGTTAAGTGGCGTTTTTACTGGCACTTTAAATAAAAAAATACAAAAAAATAAAATCAAAAATTATTATTAATAGTTTAATTACCCAAAGTGCACTCACAAGCGTTGGGTCCTCTGTCCGCACTTTGTACATTTTGTGTTAACATTTTATGTTTTTGAAAGTTTACTTGTGTTTTATTTTTTTCTGGTAAGTATATTTGCGTTATGGAAAACTTTATTAAAAACAAAAACTATTCGAAATTTTTTGAGTAGCTGTTGTTGTTGGTTGGGGTTTGCAGGTAAGGATATAAAATTCTTCAAAAAATAAATAATTTAAAATTTTATTATGATAAATCTTGTATTATTCGGCTTTCATCATTTAATTGGTTTGTGAAATTTCGCTGAAAATGTTTTAATTTACAAGTATTTTGTGAGGGAAAACTTATCGGAATCAATATGAAACTATTGTTTTTAAAAGTATATACATGTATTTTTTTTATTAATTTTCGATCCCACACTGTGGTCTAAAAGTCTGAAACTAACAAAAGTATACGATTTCCAAAGTACTGGATATTCGACATGCGAGATGTGTTCAAAAAATAACAGAAATTTTAGTTTTCATTCCCCTACATTGTTATAGTCGCTTCCAAAATAGTCCCTATGCACAATTGGCCAGCCTACTTCCAATCATCGATATGCTTGTAAGGGTCTCTTTATTTTTGGAAATAGGAAAAGGTCACACGGAGTTGATATGACTCATAAAAAGACGTCTAACTTTAGCAGCTGCTGAAAATTTTATCGTACTTCAGAGGCATATAATAAAAAATATAAACAAATTTTGGAAATGGACTTCTTTCCCTTTTTTGTTTCAAAGCGGGATTCAGTGCCTTTCCCCGCTTAAGTGTCTCAAAAGTATTGCATGTTTAGAAGGTTCACTTAAGTGGGGATTACTGTATTCGAAAAATTTACGAATTTAATAAAGACAAGAAAAAAACGTTAACTTCGGCTGTACCGAAGCTAATATACCCTTCACAGCTGCATTTCTTTTAGTAACTATGTTTAAGCAAATCTAAAGACGTAAGAAAAAGTAAGTAAAAACAAGTAAGGAAAGGCTAAGTTCGGGTGCAACCGAACATTTTATACTCGCATATACTATATCGCAATTTATTTAGAGATCTACCTATATTTTCGGTAAAAAATTACCCTTAGGCACGGAGTTCAACATGTTCGATATTTGGGGCCTTGACAAGTCATGGTTCGATTTTGACAATTTTTCCACAAGTGATGTCACAGGTCAAATACAGTATTTGTGTAAAGTTTTATTTCGCTATCTGTATCGGTTCCTTATGTATACATTATAAAGTGAACGAATCAGAAGGATTCAAAATTGAGTTATATGGGAAGTAGGCGTAGTTGTGAACCGATTTCACCCATATTCCACCAGTGTCATCAGGGTGTCAAATAATATTATACACTGAATTTCATTGAAATCTGTCGAGCAGTTCTTGAGTTATGGTTTTTGACCCATAAGTGGGCGACGCCACGCTCATTTTCCATTTTGTAAAAAAATCTCAGTGCAGCTTCCTTCTGCCATTTCTTATGTAAAAGGTGTTTCTGGTGTTTCTCGTTAGTGAGTTAACGCACTTTTAGTCATTTTCAACATAACCTTTGTATGGGAAGTGGGCGTGGCTATTATCCGATTTCTTTCATTTTTGCACTGTATAAGGAAACGGTTAAAAGAAACGACTGCAGATTTATATAGCTTTATTGGAGATAAAAATATTGGTTTATTGCAAGATATATACAAAAAACCTATTTGGGGGCGAGGTCACGCCCACTTCCCCAAAAAAATTACATCCAAATATGCCCCCTCCCAGTGCGATCCTTTATTCCAAATTTTACTTTTATATCTTCACTTATGGCTTAGTTATGACACTATGTGTTTTTGGTTATCGCCATTTTGTGGGCGTGGCAGTGGTCCGATTTTGCTCATTTTCGAAAGAAACCTTCCTATGGTGCCAAGAAATAGGTGTGCCAAGTTTCATCATGATATCTTAATTTTTACTCAAGTTACAGCTTGCACAGACGGACGGACGGACGGACGGACAGACAGACATTCGGATTTGAACTCCACTCTTCACCCTGATCACTTTGGTATATATAACCCTATATCTAACTCGTTTAGTTTTGGGTGTTACAAACAACCGTTATGTGAACAAAACTATAATACTCTCTTGCAACTTTGTTGCGAGAGTATAACAAAAAATTTAGAGATATCCTTGTTTTCAACCTCTGAAATCCATCTAACCCCTTAAACCAAGTATCTATCATTGGCCACTTGATACGTCAAGCTGTCACACATAACCTAAAACCCTTAAATCTCTTAGTAAACACTAGTTGAGTAGGTTTCTTGGGTAGTAAGTCTGAAATACGCATAAACATTTCCAGCGCGAGTAATCGAAATTACCACTTTGAAGATTAAAAGGGCTGCTATTGAAGTGAGTTAACTGTTTCAACAATTTTTTTGACCAAAGAAAATATTCAGTTTATTCAGTTGCAGTTTCTAGAGATTAAATTAATTGTTGTAGTAGTAAACATATTCCAAAAATCATTTGTAAAATTCTGTCGATATGAAGTTGTTGGGTATATATAACTCTGGATCAGTTCAGGTTACCTACACCTATATATATATATATATATATATATATATATATATATATATATATATATATATATTTGGCGTAGGAACCGCTTTAAGCGATTATAGCCGAATCCACCAGAGCGCGCCACTCATTCCTCCTTTTTGCTTTTTGGCGCCAACTGGAAACACCAAGTGAAGCCAGGTCACTTTGCACTTGGTCTTTCCACCGGAGTGGAGGTCGTCCTCTTCCGCGGCTTCCTCCAGCGGGTACTGCATCGAATACTTTCAGAGCTGGAGTGTTTTCTTCCATCCGTACAACATGACCTAGCCAGCGTAGCCGCTGTCTTTTTATTCGCTGAACTATGTCAATGTCGTCGTATAAATCGTACAGCTCATCGTTCCATCGTCTGCGGTATTCGCCGTTGCCAATGTTTAGAGGACCATAAATCTTGCGCAAAACCTTTCTCTCGAAAACCCCAAGAGTCGTCTCATCGGATGTTGTCATCGTCCACGCTTCAGCGCCATACATCAGGACGGGAATAATGAGCGACTTATAGAGTTTGATTTTGGTTCGTCGAGAGAGGACTTTACTTTTCAATTGCCTACTCAGTCCAAAGTAGCACCTGTTGGCAAGAGTGATTCTGCGTTGGATTTCAAGGCTGACATTGTTGGTGTTGTTAATGCTGGTTCCCAGATAAACGAAATTATCTACAACTTCAAAGTTATGACTGTCAACAGTGACGTGGGAGCCAAGACGCGAGTGCGCTGACTGTTTGTTTGATGACAGGAGATATTTCGTCTTGTCCTCATTCACCACCAGACCCATACGCTTCGCTTCTTTATCTAGTCTGGAAAACGCAGAACAAACGGCGCGGTTGTTGCTTCCGATGATATCAATATCATCGGCATACGCCAGGAGCTGTACACTCTTGTAGAAGATTGTACCCTCTCTATTTAGTTCTGCAGCTCGTATTATTTTTTCCAGCAATAGATTGAAGAAGTCGCACGATAGTGAGTCACCCTGTCTGAAGCCTCGTTTGGTATCGAACGGCTCGGAGAGGTCCTTCCCGATCCTGACGGAGCTTTTGGTGTTGCTCAACGTCAGCTTACATAGCCGTATTAGTTTTGCAGGGATACCAAATTCAGACATCGCGGCATAAAGGCAGCTCCTTTTCGTGCTATCGAAGGCAGCTTTAAAATCGATAAAAAGATGGTGGGTATCGATTCTTCTCTCTCGGGTCTTTTCCAAGATTTGGCGCATGGTGAATATCTGGTCCATTGTAGATTTTCCAGGTCTAAAGCCACACTGATAAGGTCCAATCAGTTCGTTGACGGTGGGCTTTAGTCTTTCACACAATACGCTCGACAAAACCTTATATGCGATATTGAGGAGACTTATACCACGGTAGTTGGCGCAGATTGTGGGGTCTCCCTTCTTATGGATTGGGCAGAGCACACTAAGATTCCAATCGTCAGGCATGCTTTCTTCCGACCATATTCTACAAAGGAGCTGATGCATGCACCTTATCAGTTCTTCGCCGCCGTATTTGAATAGCTCGGCCGGTAATCCATCGGCCCCCGCCGCTTTGTTGTTCTTCAAGCGGGTAATTGCTATTCGAATTTCTTCATGGTCGGGTAATGGAACATCTATTCCATCGTCATCGATTGGGGAATCGGGTTCGCCATCTCCTGGTGTTGTACTTTCACTGCCATTGAGCAGGTCGGAGAAGTGTTCCCTCCATAATCCCAGTGTGCTCTGGACATCCGTTACCAGATTACCTTCTCGGTCCATACATGATAATGCTCCGGTCTTGAAACCTTCTGTTAATCGCCTCATCTTTTCATAAAATTTTCGAGCATTACCCATGTCGGCCAGCTTTTCAAGCTTTTCATACTCGCGCATTTCGGCCTCTTTCTTTTTACGTCTGCAAATGCGTCTCGCTTCCCTCTTCAGTTCTCGATATCTATCCCACCCCGAACGTGTTGTGGTCGATCGCAACGTTGCGAGGTAGGCAGTCTGTTTTCTCTCCACTGCGGAACGACAATTCTCATCGTACCAACTGGTTTTTTGGCGTTGCCGGAGACCAATTGTTTCGGCTGCAGCGGTATGCAATGAGTTTGAGATGCCGTTCCACAGCTCCCTTATATCGAGATGCTGATGAGTGCTCTCCGAGAGCAGGAGTGCAAGTCGAGTAGAAAATCGTTCGGCTGTCGGTTGTGATTGCAGCTTTTCGACGTCGAACCTTCCTTGTGTTTGTTGACGGGCGTTCTTTGCTGCACAGAGGCGAGTGCGTATCTTTGCTGCTACTAGATAATGGTCCGAGTCAATGTTTGGTCCTCGGAGCGTACGCACGTCTAAAACACTGGAGACATGTCTTCCGTCTATCACAACGTGATCGATTTGATTGCGCGTGTTTCGATCAGGGGACAGCCACGTTGCTTGATGAATTTTTTTATGCTGGAATCTGGTACTACAGACAACCATATTTCGGGCCCCAGCGAAGTCGATCAGCCTCAGGCCGTTTGGCGATGTTTCGTCATGGAGGCTGAATTTTCCGACTGTTGTGCCAAAGACACCTTCTTTACCCACCCTGGCGTTAAAATCGCCAAGCACGATTTTGACATCGTGGCGGGGGCAGCGCTCATAGATGCGTTCTAGGCGCTCATAGAAAGCATCTTTGGTCGCATCGTCCTTCTCTTCCGTTGGGGCGTGGGCGCAAATCAGCGATATGTTGAAGAACCTCGCTTTGATGCGGATTGTGGCAAGACGCTCATCCACCGGGGTGAATGCCAGGACTCGGCGACGTAGTCTCTCTCCCACCACAAATCCAACACCGAATTTGCGCTCCTTTATATGGCCGCTGTAGTAGATGTCACAAGGACCCACCTTCTTCCGTCCTTGTCCCGTCCATCGCACTTCTTGGACGGCGGTGATGTCAGCCTTTAGTTGTATGAGGACATCAACCAGCTGGGCAGAGGCACCTTCCCAATTAAGAGTCCGGACATTCCAGGTGCATGCCCTCAAATCATAGTCCTTTATACGTTTGCCGTGGTCGTCATCAAAAGGGGGGTTTCTCATCCGAGGCCTGTGTTTCTTATTCACTGGTTATTCGTTTTTATGTGGTGGGTCCCAAGCCCTACGCACAACCGCACAAGCGGGCTTCGCCTTCTCACTTTAGCTCGCCTCCAAACGGATGTCTGTTAGCTACCCAGGGGATACTTGGTCTAAAACCGGAAGTCGTGAGCTGCTTGAGTCATATGCAAAAGAATCGTTACCTACACCTGCCTGGAGTAAAAACTCGATCCAAATTGTTCTGCTCTGTGTTCAGGGCTTTGTATAAGAGAGAGGACCGTCCAGCTGATTTAGTCCATGTGACGAATTCAGGCATTACACTTTATCTTCTATCTGTTCTTTGTATACTCTCTTAAATTAATTAATGTTAAGATGCTATTGGTTTCGGCTTCATTCGAAAATACATTTAGAAATTTGTGGATCCTTTTCACGGCAGTCGGATGTGTATAATCGATATGAACCAGAATTTAACATTTTAACAGCGTTTTTCAAAGTAGTAGTAGTTGAGTTCATATCTAATACATCTTGATATTTTCCGATAATTTTTTAACAAATAAAACAATATTTGTTGGCTTTTCAAAGCCCTTGCGGGCCTTACTATTTATGCTCTCATTTATTTATGTACTCTTTTTTTCGGATTTCTTTTGCACATATAATATTTAATTTACATATTTAAATACATATTACGAAAAATACGTTTTAAATTCTTGAATACGAAGTATAGAACACAAAGAATACAGGATTTCAAATGAAAACAATTCTCATATATTCACACAGCAAATGCTGCTGCGACCACCAGCTATACTATGCTATACGCATCCACATGGGTTATACAATTTTACACTTATAAATTTAATAAATAGTTTATATATTTTTTGGTTGTAATGAGAAAAATACGACATGCAAATGTGTGTAGTTTTCAAAACACGCAAGATATGGGAATGACTTTAGTCTGTGTTCTTCGTAGAATTTAAATTGAATGATTTTTGTGTTGTAATTCGAAATTAATGAATTTTTGGTTTCTCACTGGAATTATTTTTAGTTACTTAGTTTATATATATATATATTCATACATTGAGATTTACACACAAATGATTGACTCATTAAGGGATATGCATTGGTTCAATACTTTACTGTTGCAATAATTTTCAATAATTTGTAGCTTCATTTCTTTTGTGTATTATTTTATAATTTTAATGTTAAATAATTTCTCTTTGGTTCAACAATATTTTTTTTTTGTTTAAATCCACTTAATAATATTTTTTATTTTATTTTGTAAATATTTTTTTAATAATTTTTTTCGTAATTATTTTTTTTTTAAATAATTATTTTTCTCTTTAATAATTATTATTTTTAATAATTATTTTTTTATAATGATTTTTTTATGATAATCTATTTTTTATAATAATTTTTTTTTTATGATAATTTATTTTTTATAATGATTTTTTTCATAATTATATTTTTTATGTCATTTTTTTTAAATTATAATATTATTATTTTTTTATAATCAGTATTATGCCTCAGCCAGTATAATTTGTTGTTTTTGTCAGCAAATTAATGCATTTATTATTATTTTTTGTATTTATTTCTAAGAATATATAGTATATATATGATTTTTACAACATTTTTCGCTACTTTACATTTAAATTTGAAATTCTCATTGGGTTTATAGAATTTTTCTTTGAATTTTTCAAATGAAATATTTTTTTGTTTTTGTTTTTGAAATTAATTTGATATTTTTTGTTGTTTTTTATTGCATTGCGCACATTAAAACATATATATTTTTTATTTATGTATATATTGACTTACATACATAATAAGTATATACGCATAATTTCTTTGAGTATATAGTATAGTTGTTCACAATAATACAATTTTTAATACATTTATAATTCATTGAGTATGTGTGTGAGTGCTAATAGCAATTCTTCTATAATTTCTTTGCTTAAATTCTTCGAATAAATGATATGTTAGTGTTTTGCTTCACATTTTTATTTTTATTTAATTTTTTTCTTAGACCTTAAGTTTAACTTTGCTTGATATGTTGTTGTGATCTTAAAACTTGCTAGGGATTTTCTTTGTAATATTTTTTGCTTTTTTGTTTTTGTTTTCTTCTCAAAATCGTAGTTCAATATGATTGTTTGTTCTCATTGCCTCCATTTTACATTGCATAACGCGTCGGCTTGCAGGTGTCCTGTGAGAGGATATGCGTCTATATGTATATGTATATGTGGTGATTCTCTCAGTGACTCCACCACACGTGGATATATGTTTGTATATGTGTGTTCTCATATGCGTGTGTGCTTCCTTTCTTCTTCTTTCCTTCCTCCTTACACTCTCTTTACTTCTACTTCCTTCTTATTCATCTCCCTCCTTTTTCTTCATCTCCCTTCTTCTCCTTTCTTATCCTTCCCTATCACACTCAGCCTCATTACATGCGTCGTTGACTGAATGCGGATAGGAAGCGTGAATCGCGCACTTCCTGCAAAGAAACCAAGAAACAACAAAAAAATGCAAACTAAATAAAGAAAGCAGGCACACTTTGTAATTTATTTGAATTTCTATATCAGCAACTTTCAGCAGATGCCAAGGAAAGTTTTATCGCTTCCTTGCTCTTTTTCTTTTCAACGCTTAAATTATCCTTGTAGAAAGCTTATTTTTTGCAATTGACATACTCGGCTGGTAGCGTCGTCGCTTGAAGTCAATCAGTTTGAGTGCAGTGAAGCATGACTATAATAGCGGAAATGATAGGCTCATTAAATTTTGCTTGTACTTGACTGGTTGTGACGCAGGTTCTTTCTTCTTCTGATGATTAGATTACAGTGGGTAAATGTTATTATAATTAACTAGATTTGTATACGGTGTGATACTTTTAAATTAGATCTGATTTCTAAATAAAAGTAAATTTACATATACATACACATATGACGTTTTTTAAAGATTTAGAATTTCACAAAGGAATAACTGTCAAACCAAATGCAAACCAACTGTCAGAATTAAACAATGACTTTACGCTTTTTACAAAATTATTAAATTTTCAAGATTTATCTAGCTTCCGATATTTCAACACACTACTTAGAGACTAGAGATTTAGAATTTCCTAGACAATCTCTGTCAAGCCAGTTGTCAAAGTTAAGATATGGATTTGACATTAATGATTTCATATTTCTAAAGTTTTCGACATTTTTAAGTAATAATATATATTTGGTGTTCTTTGGGAGATCTACAATTTCGTAGAGGGCAAAGTGTCAAACCAACTGTCAAAGTGGTCACGAGATTTTGACATTAATGTCTCAATGTTAATCAAACATTCGAAATTTTAAGGTGGTAATTATATATAGGATGATTCATACCTTCTATTCTGAAATTGAAAGCTTTAAAACATCCACTGCTATATTTTCTAACGGTATTTCAAATACGTTCTGTGATTTATTTTGAACATATTTGATCTATTTGACTGCGTCGGTTGGCAGAATATAGAATATCAATTGATTTTATCTCAAAATAATTTTGTCTTTAGAACATAGCCCCAAGAAAGTATCTACACATCGGCCCAATGTTGACCGAACATAGATATTAGATTGGAAAATAGCTCCCATCCGCCTTTTTGTCTTTTGAATTTCGCGATTATGTGTAAAGCGCTACAGAGCTCGTATCTGGCAATACTATACAACTTTCAAAGATCTTGACATAACCTGCAAAACGACGCTATGCATAATTGGTTTGGATTTTGCGTTCAACAGTTATAGACGTGTCAACATGGAGTTCACTAACGCCGAAATTCGCGCTATTTTAAAGTTTTCCTTTGTTAAAGGCAAATCCGCTAGAGAAACGATCCGTGAGATTAATGGTGTTTTGGGGATGGTACTTTATCACTTCGAACTGCGGAGCAATGGTTTCAACAATTCAGAGCGGGTGAAACCGACACCATGGACAATTCAGCCGGTGGAAGACCTGTGACGACGAATACCGATCAAATTATGGCAAACATCGAAAAAACAGGAGATGGGAGTTGGGCACCAAACCACTTTAAACCATCTGCAGAAAGCTGGATACACAAAAAAGCTTGATGATTGGGTGCCGCATGATTTGACGCAAAAAAAATTTTCTGGACCGAATCAGTGCCTGCGATATACTGCTGAAACGGAAACTGGAAAAATCAGAAGCGTCCAGAATTGGCCAACAGGAAGGGTTTAGTGTTTCACCAGGACAACGCCACACCACACACTTCGTTGATGACTCGTCAGAAGCTACGGGAGCTCAGATGGGAGGTTTTATCGCATCCACCATATAGCCCGGACATAGCGCCAAGTGATTACTACCTGATCCTGTCCATGACGAACACCCTTGATGGTGTAAAGTTGAACTGAAAAGAGGCTTGTGAAAAGTGGCTGTCCGTGTTCTTCGCAAATAAGGAGGGGGCTTCTACGAGGTGGGTATTATGAAGTTGCCGTCTAGATGGAAAAAGATTATCGAACGAAACGGCGGATATTTGAACTAAATCTGATCACTGTAACATTTTTTATAAAGCATGGAATAAGGAGCAAAAAAGCGGAAGGGAAATATTTACCAACCAACATATTATACATACATATATGAAAGAACAAACGATTATTTCTGACTTCGTAACTGCTTTCATCTCAGATAAACTATATATGAATACTCGTATAAATATAAATTACAATAAGTAATGCCACAAAAGTGCATTGAACTCTTTAGTACTTGAAAGCCTCACTCCCTTAAATTTGTCCTCATAAAAAGCACTTTAATGCAAGCGCATGTTTCTTACTGCCGACGAAGTGTATAATTTATATTTGTTCCTTCTTACTATCTCAGGTGGCTGCCAGCACTTAAGCCCTTAAGTTCACTTGCTTGTATTTAACTCAGCTTTGGCTATGGCTTATACGCTTTGGCAATTGCACTGCCCACCCACATCTCACCTCAATTTGCCATGAATTCACTTAAGCACTGAATTAATTCATTGCATAAGCTTCTCATGCACTTACACCTGCAATTGAGTGCACCTTTTTTATGTTTTTACATACTTACTTCGTACACTTGCTTACCTCATCTTCCGTTGGCATAATGTCGATGCACATGAAAGGATCCCGGAAGTAAGCGCATAATTTGCGTGGACGTATGCGATGGTGAGTGCGTTGTAGTTGACAGCATAAGCCCCTGAAAGAAAATGCAATAAATGAGTGAGTCAATAAGTGTTAGAAAATGTGTATTCGTATTTTAAAGAATTACTGTTTAAATATATTATAGGTATACTAACACTACAGCTACAGGGTAAAAATTGTGGTGAGATTGATTCTCAGGTGGTAGTTTGTTAAAATAACTTAAGACGTCTTAAGTTAAATGTAATAATTTGTGTTCTTCTCACCGCCACAATCTAAAATAGTTTTTTGTGGTGTTTTAACACTATTCGAGTATATTAGACTTCAAATAACTTACAAAAGGAGAAAAAAATATGTGAACGATTTTTACTACAATGTAAATATCGTATAGCTCAAATCGATTTATGTCTTTTTCAAAATTTTTCAAAAATATATTGCCCATTATCTTCATTTATGTATTATTGGTCTAATTTCAGTCATAAAACCTATGTATATTTCATTCGTTTGAAATTGAGCTTTTGTACTTCTCAAACGGTTTATGAAATATTAAATTCTGAAGATCATCCGTTGAGGTGATCCTAACCTCTTTAAGTTACTTTAGATAGACGTCAGTGAAAAATACAATACATATTATCGAATTTAGAAAATTTTTATTGGTTTAGTTGACTGATATCATTAGATATATAGCAAGATATATGACGAATAGATGAGATAATAATCATCTCATCATGCTTTTGGGGGAATGGTATGATATGAGACTGTGAATTATGACTACCTAGACGGTTAACCTAAAGTGTTTTCGTAATATTAACTTGCCACCTATGGTATATATTTCAATAAATATGACTTTTATTGAAGAGAACCCTTTTTGAAAATAAGAACACAACTGGTTCTACTACCCTGTTGTTTTTATCGAATATTGTTCGAGGGAACATGGAGTTCGTTCGGATAGTCTTATAGGCTGCCTTATAGTTTTGTGGTTTCCAAGTGGAAATATTTGTTTGAGGTTGTTGTTGTTCTTTTTTTTGTTGTAGGAACCTTTTGTTGTGAACAATATCGCTTAAGTTCTTAGACCTTAATTGAATTCTAATCCAAGTCCGCCTGTTTTGTGTGCTCGAATATCATAAGATTTCAATATAAGGTATCAGAAGTTACTTGTTAAAATACTAAGAGTGAATGAGATACGTTCCACAACTTCCCCATTGTCTTCCATTTTCCATTGTTGTAACAAAGGACCAAGGTCATACTGACCTCACCTACTTTCGCTGTAAAAATATTATAAAATGGAGGTCGCATTTTTACTTCGCGCATAAAAACTTACTCCTTCGCCTTTTATCGCCAACATTCCACATAATATTTAACGACAAGAACTATACTAGCGGTAATATTTCTATAAAACACACACATATATGTTTATGTTTCACTTACTTGCTCACATTACATTCGCTCGACGATACACAATCTTCGCCAAATTGCTTCATATTCAACGTCAACTTGGGAGCCGTTGCCATATTTGCGCCAACATTGAAGCCAACAGCGCTATTACCAACACCGCCACCGACATCAGCACCAACACCCACACCACCACCGCCAACCGCATTCAATAGATGAGCCGTAGATGCGCTAGGTTGACACATCAGATTACCAGCCGAGGTCTTCAGGCATGACATGCCCAAGTCACAGTCCGTATTACGATGACAGAGATCGCGCTTACGCCCATAAACGTAAATGCATTTACCTTCTATTAAAAGAAAAAAGTGTTGATAGCAAAAAAAGGAGAGAAAAAATAAAATTTTGAAATTTTATGGTGACTTTTCGTCACAGAGCTGCGATAGATTAACACATCGTCAATGCGCTCTGCACTTGGTTATATATTTTTATGTGTGAGAGAGTGTGTGTGTATGTGTTGTTGTTACACTTACCACCATAGGTATTGACGCAGACACCTGTGGGACAGCAATCATCATTGACCTGACAAGCGCGATCCACGCATGGTGTATCCTCTATTAGCGGTTCCACGATGCCATATATCTCCGTTTGCTGCGAAGAGAAAGACACGTGTGTGTGAGGGCGTTTATGCGTGAATATATTCATAACGGTATATAAATGGCATGCCATATTTTAAAAATAAATATGCATATATACATACATACGTAGCATGTATGTATGCTCATAACTGCATTTGCATTAAAATTCAATTTACGGTGCCTCCAACCTCCAACGCCCACACAGCCTTCGCGCAAATGCATGGCGCATCTGCCATTTGTGCCACTAATTGAGTTGCATGTCGGGAGCAAAGTTTAAAGTGGTAAAAACGGCAAAGCCTGTGTGCGTTCATGGTTAGTTGCGCCCGTCCTACATGACGTATGAGTGATGTGCAATTTCATTGCGCTCAGTCACTGGCGGCTGCAACTGTTGCGCAAGCAAGCAAATATTTAATATTCGTAATATGAATGCATTTAATTAAAAGTACATCATAATACGTATATTCATGTTTGTTGGTAAAGAATTATGACCGAAGTCGATGGGAAATTTTGAATATGAGGCAACAAAATTTTGGGTGAACTTTTATCTATCAAAATTAAGAGTTAAGTTTGGACAATTAAGGTTGTTTAAAACTGTTAATTTCTGGTTAAATATTGAATTACATTTTAATATTCTCGCAACAAAGTTCCTAAGAGTTCACCTAACGGTTGTTTGTAAGTCATAAAACTAAAGGAGTTACATATAGGATTATATAATACATATATATGAAAATGATCAGGATGACGAGACGAGTTAAAATTCGGATGTCTGTCTGTCCGCCCGTCCGTGTTACGGCCAACTTAAGTAAAAATAAAGTTATCTTGACGAAACTTGGTATATATGTTCCTTGCGGCGGTAAAGAGTTGCTATTGAAAATGAGCGAATTTGGTCCACTTTGCCCACAAAATGGCGAAAACTTAAAACACATGAAATGTCATAACCAAGTTATAAAAAAAAGCTCTAAAATTAAAATTTTTTCGTAATTTTTTTGGGGAAGTGGGTGTGGCACGGCCCGAATAGGTTTTTTGTATATATCTCGGAAATCAATTCAGCTATATTAACCAAACTTTCTGCAATCGTTTCTTTTAGCCAGTATAAAATGTTCGGTCGCATCCGAACTTAGCCCTTCCTTACTTGTTTAGTTTATTTTTTATAATTACTTCATTTCTATTGTTTAACCTCCGTCGTTCATCATATCATCGATGTAATTAAGTGGTAACAAAATCATCTATCTCATATTTCCGACAGGGCTCGTATGATGAGCTTTTCATACGTTTTTAACGTTTAAATGAAATCCACAGTGTATACACTGAATTGTATTCAATCGAATCATAAATATTTATTGCTCTTCAATTTAAAATTTCTAACTATTTTTGTACCAGAGCTCAGGAATGTGATGTACAAGATATGATCCTTATAATAAAGTGCTTGCAGAATAAATTAAATCTTATTTTAAATATTTTTTATTAAAATCACAATTAGTTGTTTATATAAAATTCGAATATTTCGCTCAAAATTTCTTAAGTGGATGGTTGGTAACTCTAATTCAAAATGTGTTTAAATTGATGTTCCGAACACTTCACCAAATGCTTTTTTAAGCTGGTTATAATTGGTCTACATTTTGAAATAATTTGTTCAGTTTAATTTTTTCGGTAGGTGGCAACTCTGTTAAAAAATTATTTAAATTCTAAACATTCAATATACTTTCAAGATCTTAAATTATATATAATTTTTTAATTTGTATTTTTTTACTTTTGTGAAGCTGGCAACGCTATACCAAAATATTACTAAATACAAGATTTCTATAGTACTTTTTTTGATATATTTGTGCATTTGTGGTAAGGGCATTTTTCAAGCTGCTTAAAGAACTATAGTTCTTATAACCTTTTCACACAGCCAAATTAATTAATTACATTAAAATTATAATTGAGAAACTAGTTTTTGCCCTTCGCACTGCCGACTACTCGATAAACGATCAGCTGTTATAAATTTTTTGGTTTTGCTTTTCGTAAGAAGATGGTGAGTTTCATTAGCTGATTGCTATTTTATTAATAACCTTTTATTTTTGTAATTTATTAATTTACAGCAGCGACATCTACCGTCGAGTCGCAGTGCTGCTATTTTGAAAATAAATACAGCCAAATTTACAGCGGCGACAACAACTCGCAGATTTGTATTGGGTTTTCAACTCGATTTATATAATCGATCTAAATCAGCGCGTTAATCGAGCAAAGGCCGGTTAATTGATCAATTAAGTTCAGTGCGAAGGGACCAATTATCTCGATTATATTGTACCAAGAACTTAATTTTCTGAATTAACATATCTCTCTTCTATATAAACTCTGTAATTATAGTTCATTACTTAGATGGTAACGTTTTCCAACAGGTGTTTAATCATGTTCAAATTAGTATTCCTAAATCATTTCAAATCCTGAAATCTTTAACTTAGAGCTTTAACAACTGTTCTAAAGCTTTGGAATAAAACAAAACTTATTTTACAATCTATTTAATTGTTAGCTCTATTATATTTGATGTTAACAATATTGGGATAAGGGTATACTTTAATCAATGTAATATCAGTTGTCATTCAAAGGTTAAAATTTATTTTCAGAACTAAAAACTTTATTAAACTAACTTTTTCCAAATTGTTTTGAATTTCCATAACAAAACTGATGGTATGAAAAACCGAATTGCTCAAATGCATACTGTGATGGCTTAAAACAAAAAAAGCATTATACGTTTTTCAAACTAAAATACGCCTAATTGAAAATAAAATGTTTAATTTTTTCCAAAGAAAATTCCTTATTCAAATTGCCACTGATACATCAAACTGTTTCTTGTATTCACCAGAATATAAAACAAACTAATATTTTTGTATTAGAATAACAATACTTCAATAATAAAAAATAAAATTCCAGTTAGCCTAAGTTGGAAATACAAATACAATGTGCCTATTCAACAAAATGTAAATGCATTTTAATTGAATTGTATCCATATGTACAAATATAGAACTTCTTGAAAATAAATCGCTTGCAAAATTTCATTTTACTTTGCTTGAATGAAATCAACAAACAAGTATATGTACATACCTATACTACATACATATATGTGTTTGGCATATCTACATAGAGTATGTACTAAGTATATATTGCATTCGGTCAGTTATCATAATATTTATCACAATTCATTGATATATATATACATATTTATATGTGATATATTAAATGATGATATATCTGTATCAATAAGTGTCGTTCATCTGAGTGCAACAGCAGTGTCTTCCTTGTGTATCTTCTTTAATATTAATTAACTTTATCAATGAAAGGCAATGAATTGTGGTAACTATTATGATTACTTGCCAGATTCAATTTCTATTGATTTCGATATTAATTTGGAATGTTTAAATAGAGACTAAGACCTTGCAAGAGGCAATGCACACAAGTATATATTTTAAATCAATTAAATAATTGAAATGCA
Source organism: Zeugodacus cucurbitae (assembly GCF_028554725.1). Taxonomy (NCBI): domain Eukaryota; kingdom Metazoa; phylum Arthropoda; class Insecta; order Diptera; family Tephritidae; genus Zeugodacus; species Zeugodacus cucurbitae. The sequence continues at coordinate 56,756,344 of NC_071671.1, forward strand.
ATCTACTCTTTACTCCTTTGGCTGCAAAATTATTTAATATATATAATCTGAATTGTAGGCGTTGAATCGTACTCCCGCTATGCCATTTCCTATCCTAGAAACTAGTCTTTATTCTGAGCATTGGAAAGGACTTCATATTTTACACTTCTCTAGTAGCTTCAAAGCTGGAATATCTGGAGACCAAATAATGATTGCCAAAGGGAAATATTTGAACATTTTCAAACGAAATTTTTCTAGAGACCCTGGTGACAGAAGTTGTGCAAACCGATTCCCTCGTTTTCGTCATTATACTTATACCTATAGTGCTTGAGTTTCTGTCTAGATCGCTTTTCTTTTTTGCCCAAAATGGATTCCTTAGGACTTTTTATTGGTGTAAACCTAACTGATTCATTTTGCTAAACTTTGTCCGCTCTACCGGAGGAACAAACGTCATTAAAATCACTGTACAATATATTTGACATTTCATCTATAAGTCCTCATGGTAAAAAGTTTAAGCAGATTCATGTAATAGTCTGCTATAAGAATGTCTTTCTTCTCTAAATTGGCTGAGATCATTTTACTAGTTTAGGAGATGGTCAAAGTAAAGGTATCTATCCAATTTTATTTCAGTTAAGGCTCAGGAAGGAGGGTTTTGGCTGGAGTCGAACTTCTTATCCCCCTCAATAGATCTTTAATAGATCTAGAAAGCGTTCCTCGATATATGAGGGTTTTCTCTCCTATTTCTATTTGTTTTTGGAATCACGAAGACCTGTCTATGTTGATTCTATGATTCTATGATTTCAGTCTCGGAGATCTTCTCCGAAATCTCTCCTAAACTAACTTAGGTCCAGAAAATATTTTAAACGTGTTCAGTTTACGGCTCCGATATTTTCCGTACATTATTAGATAAGTTTACATCTATATAATCTCGCAACAAAGTTGTTAAGAGAGTATTATAGTTTTGTTCACATAACGGTTGTTTGTAACACCCAAAACTAAACGAGTTAGATATAGGGTTATATATACCAAAGTGATCAGGGTGAAGTGTGGAGTTCAAATCCGAATGTCTGTCTGTCCGTCCGTCCGTCCGTCTGTGCAAGCTGTAACTTGAGTAAAAATTAAGATATCTTGATGAAACTTGGCGAAACCGAAAACACATAAAGTGCCATAACTAAGCCATAAATATAGCTATGGAAATTAAATTTGGTATGAAGGATCGCACTATTTTTAGCCACTTCTTAATACAGTCCAAAAATGAAAGAAATCGGATAATAACCACGCCCACCTCCCATACAAAGGTTAGGTTGAAAATTACTAAAAGTGGGTTAACTCATTAACGAAAAACGTCAGAAACACTAAATTTCACATAAGAAATGGCAGATGGAAGCTGACTCAGATTTTTTTACAAAATGGAAAATGGGCGTGGCGTCGCCCACTTATGGGTCAAAAACCATATCTCAGGAACTACTCGACCGATTTCAATGAAACTTGGTTTCTAATAGTTTCCTTACATCCCAATGATATGTTGTGAAAATAGCCCAAATCGCTTCACAACCACGCCTACTTCCTATATACCAGAACTTTGAAGACAATCTGAATCGTTTACTTTACAATAGATAAAGTAAGTATTAGTGAAGATATCGGTGCAGAACTTTGCTATTAGGCTATTAGGCAGCCCCATTCTAAAAATCACCGAATTCGGACCATAGGTTTTTAAGGCCCATATATCGAACACGAGGACCTCGGTGCTTCTAACCTAATATTATGGTTTCCAACTTTCAATGGACTTTATACAATATATATGACGAATATGTGGGTTAAATTGTGTATTATATAATATAAATAAAGTTAAATAAATAAATTGCGAGAGTATAAAATGTACGGTTACACCCGAACTTATCTCTTCCTTACTTGTTTTCTATATTTTTATATACTAATCTGGATAATTTGTGGACCAAGTTGTTGTCTAAAATATAAAAATAATCCGATCTGCTAAATCAACAAAAAAAAAACTCTCTCCTTTTCTCATGAAATTCTTAAATTAACTCTTTTCAAATACAGCACTTCTCGAAACCTTGGTCAGCTTTCATTTAATCAAAAACATGTCTACAACACTTCACCTTTCAGCGCAGCCCTTTCTTTTAATTAGTTACTTCTTTCATTTCCATTTGCCTTTGTTCTAGAGTTTCTATAGTTTTCACAAGACTTTTGTGCGAATGCAACTTTTTAACCTCAGCACTTGGCTGCCAACAAGCCTTGGCAACACTTTACAACTTCGGTGGCAAAAGGTGCATTCCGCAAAAAACTAGAGGCCACGCAACTTTTGTATTAGAGTTGCTACAACTCACTTTAATTACTTTCATTTCGCTGCAAAAGTTTGCAACATTTCCACTTTCAAGTGGTCGCTTTTTGTGTTCACATTAACCCTCAACCGGACCCGGACGCTACTGTGCTTTGACGACAAAATGAAATTGCATGAAACTCACCTGTTGTTGTTGGCCACCAAAACCACCTGTGTCCACATCATAGCCCGCGCCGTAGGTGGCGAAACCAACACCTGCCGCACCACCGCCGCCGCCGCCAGCAACTCTACTGCCACCCACGCCGCCATTGCCAGCAGCACCGCCACCGCCTCCACTTCCGCTTCCCATGCCATGCAAGCTCATGTCGTTGCCGAGGCCGAAGAGTGCATTAAAGTCGTCAATTTGCTGCGCATTACCGGCACTTCCGCCGGTTACAACGCCTCCACCGCCACCGCCACCGAGACCACCGCCAATCGGCCCATCAGCATTATTGCGCAGCCAGCTGCGTGAATAGCGATTGAAAAACTGACGATTCCAGGCGTCCACGGTGTCGCCCAGCAGCAACACGGCGCCAACACCGGCCAGCAATAACCAAATCAAAGTAGATTTCATGGCGTTGTTGTTGTGCGGAAAGTAGTTGCACCTCCTGGAAGTGTATGTGTGTGTGTGTCGGTGTAGTCCTGTGTTTACCGTTAAGTGTTGGAAATGCGTGAATGTGGTTATTCACGGTTGACGCTTACGGTTTTAGCTGGCGCGCTACCATATGTGCTATATATTGATGTGTTTTTATATGCCATAAAAAGAAAGAGAACAAGAAGAAGAAGCAAAAAAGAGCGGAAACAATTTAAAATCAATTTCATTTAATTTCTTTTTAGAAAAGTACTCATTCATGCTTGCGTATAAAAAATTAAGAAGCTTATGTGCATAATACATAATACTGTACTGATGCCGTTATACAGTGTGTATCAAATGTAAAATTTACACACGAATCACCGAACTAATTTCATTTGTTTTGTGTTCATGTTCATGCCGTTCACAAATATTTCGTTTGCCCGAGTGAGCAGGTATAATGGCTATATAAATGGATTTAATGCTGAGAGGATTATCAATTAATTGAATTTCGTAACAGAATTTTCAATATTCAAGTATTCAATGAACCATGGAGTACGCTGAAATCATTATGATTTGTCACGAGTTCATCAAAATTCTCATTGTTGCTCAATTTTCTATATAAACAATCATATTGACAACCTTGCAAATACTTTAGAATGAAAACACTTAGTACTGAAGTCCTTAAATTCCGTATCTGGGTACATACGAGTTGTGTTCAAAAAATAACGGGAATTTTCGTGTTTTGAAAAAAATATCTAATCAGTCATCTATAATAATGTTCATCTTTAAAATAGTCCCATTTCGATATTATGCCCTTATGCCAGCGTTTCTTCCACTCATCGCAACACTTATCAAATCCCATTTTTGGGATAGCCTTTGACTCTTTCTTTTTGGAAATTGAAAAAAAGTCACAGTCATGTTTTGCGAATATTGAGGCTGGAGCATCGTTACAGTATTGTTTTTGAATTTAAAGAATTTACGAACAAGAAACGACAAACGCCACGCTCATAAAAACACATACAACCTTAGGCTTTGCCACAGATTGAATCAGCTGAAAATTGTATGGTACATCCGGGGCATGTATATCAACTTAATAAAAAATTAAAAAAGTGTTGACAATTGGACTCTTGGACAAGTGGAAATTTTAAAATTTCCATTATTATTTGAAAGCACCAAAGTATATCTCATTTTAACCGATATTTTCGGTAAACAATCAGTCATATGCACTGAGGTCCACTTTTTCGGTATTTCGTATTTTATGATCTTTTCTATATCATGAAAGTCTTCATACTAGGTTGGCAAATAAATATCTCCCATTGGCCTTTTTGTCTTTTGAATTTCGCGGCTATGTATAAAGTCCTACAGAGCTCGTATCTGGCAATACTATATACATCTTTTAAAAGTCTTGACATAGGATATTGCGTTCAACAGTTATAAACGTGTAAATACGACGATTCAGAGCGGGTGGACCATGGATAATTCAGCTGGCGGAAGACCTGTGACGATGAATACCAATCAAATCATGGAAAACATCGAGTTAGACCGGCATGTGACATCTCGTGACATCGCTCAGGAGATGGGAGTTAGTCACCAAACCATTTCAAACCATTTGCAGAAGGCTGGATACACAAAAAAGCATGATGTTTGGATGCCGCATGATTTGATGCAAAAAAAATCAACGAAACAACGTCTGCCCTATGCTGCTGAAACAGAAAGAACTATACCCATTTTTGAAACGGATGCTGACTGGCGACGAAAAATGGATCACATACGACAATATCAAGTGAAAACGGTCGTGGTTGAAGGCCGGTGAATCGTCCTAAACAGTGGCCAAGCCGGGATTGATTTCCAGGAAGGTTTTGCTGTGAGTTTGGTGGGATTGGAAGGGAATCATCCACTATGAGCTGCTCCCATATGGCCACACGCGTAATTCTACCATCTATTGCGAACAACTGGACCGCTTGAAGCTGGCGATCGACCAGAAGCGTCCAGAATTGGCCAACAGGAAGGGTGTAGTGTTCCACCAGGAACACACCTCGTCCATGACTCATCAGATGCTACGGGAGCTCGGTGTCCATGGCGAACGCCTTTGATGGTGTAAAGTTGAACTCAAAAGAGGCTTGTGAATAGTGGCTGTCCGAGTTCTTCGAAAATAAAGGAGGGGGCTTCTACGAGGGGGTATTATGAAGTTGCCGTCTAGATGGAAACAGATTATCGAACGAAACGGCGCATATTTGAACTAAATCTGATCACTGTAACACTTTTTATAAAGCATTGAATAAAGAGCAAAACAACGGAAGGGAGATATTTGCCAACCTAATATTCGCTAACTGGGATTTTGAAAAGTTATTTTCCGATTTGAAAATCAACCCTAGGACTGAGGACCTCATTATCGATATCTAGGGTCTTGAAAATGTATATCCCGATTTTTATAATTTTAAAATGAGAAAATCTGCACTTGCAAAATCCAAATTTTCTGTATCTGGGGCCTTGAACAGTTATTTCCAATTTTGATCATATTTCAATTTCCATATCTCAATTGCTGTTTGATTTATATTGTAAAGTAAAAAAATCTAATGGAATTTAAAATGCCATTTTTTCAAGTTATCGATTGTAAAAACTGACAGACAGTCAACCAGATTTCAACTCGTCTCGACATTGGGGCATAACTCCCGGTTAGTCTTGGGTGCTACAATTAAGCTTTAGGCGAACCATTATCCATAATATCCTTTGTGAGGAAGATTCCATTCTCCTTCATATAAAGAGTGGTCTTGACTAGTATGTCTATGGTATTTTACAGAACCAACATAAACAGAAATAAGATAAAAGTTCAGTATTCTTTGAAGTTTCGGATCTTATCAAAAAATATAAAAATTGGAAGTAAATTAAAATCTTTTCCATGGAACTGATTTACCTCCTCACTTCCCTAATAAATTACCTAAAATCTGTAAAATTCCGTACAAATCAGAAATTGTTCAAGTATTATCGCACTTCAAAGATCAAAGCCAAACCAAAACTATTATGCGTAGCTACTCAATCAGTGTAATTAATTCATTTATCATTTCCTTCACACGAATTTCGGTTACCGTTTATTATAATCACGAACGTGTATATTTGATTACCCACTCAATGAGTGAATGAATGAATGAATGAGCCAAAGCGGTTGTATTAGCATGCGCATAAATGAATATCGTTAGCAAATTATGAAACAAACTTCCAAGGTAGAAATCTCTGTTCATAAGAATTTCCAATTTTGCAAAATATTTCCATTCACCATTTTATACGCCAGCAAATTAACATAAAATATTGCCGCTAAAAGCCGTTCTTGAATAAACACTCTTTATGCATTCAAATAAAATTGGAACGCGTGTGCAATGTGGGCCGCAGAACTTTACCACCTCGCCCGCTCCAGCGCCAAAAGTATGCTACAGTACTTAAGTACAAATCTTCGCTTTCTTCTATTCACACGCCTGTTGCTTCGCAGCGCAGAGAGAAAGAAGAAAAACGAAAAATGAAAAATAAAAAATAAATAATAAAATCCAATAAAATTACGAGCACTTTTGCAGTCGCGAGGAGTTATGAAAATGCCATAAATGTGTCCGGTTTTCTCTTACATAAAAGCAGCGCTGGAGATTTTACGGTATACACCGTTAAGTTAGGGTTCAAGAACTCTGAATGCAAAGTATTGTTGTAAGCATAATAAACAGAACTTTGCAACTGCTTAAATTCATCCACTCTCGGAGGGCGCCACTCCTTCGCTTGCGGCGCCTAACGGCAGGCAACAAAGCGCTGCTATGCGTGGTTTAATGGCATGGCAACAATGTTTTGTTTAAAGGCAAATGTAAATTTAAATGCTCGCCTGCAACATTGTTGTTTACCTTAACTCCAGGCCAACACTCTACAACATATTTGCCTTATTTTACATTTCTTTGTTTTCGTTTCTTCACCCTTTTCTTATGCTGACTTCGCCTTTCTTAATGCTGACTTGCTGGTTACTTGGCATCCGTGGGTTTGACATGTGTTGCCGCGTTGCTTTAAACAGATACATATATGCAAAGTTTCTACAGTTATTTTCCTTAATGCTTTTACCTTGTTTTGTCTTTAACTAAAGCTAACTAGCTACTGGCTATGCTTTCATGCGCGTGCAGTTGGTGTGATGGTATGGCTATACTAAAAACGTTTATTTTCTACTCATGTATGTATTCACTTAACCCCAAATAGCAAACGCCATTAAAGTTATCGCTGAAAAATCATGGCGTTATTCTATTTGCACGCGGTTGCTTTAGGTTTCCATTTGGTTCTTACGCGTTTCGAACAGATTTTATTTACTTTCTGTGGAAATAAATTGTCGAACTTCGAGAATATTATCACGTCCTTAAAAATTATACTATATTTACAACTAAAAAAGAGTATATTTTTTATCATTAAATTAAATTTATTCCAATTCAAGAGATTAGTGTTCAGTATTACTTTTTTATGGATGGCAACTCTATTTCAAAGTAAATTGAAGCCCTTGAAATTTTTCTATTGTTTTTTAAGGGTAGACATTTTTAATTTTTATACTCTCGCAACAATATTGCTAAAGAGAGTATTATAGTTTTGTTAACATTACGGTTGTTTATAATTCCTAAAACTAACTAACTAGAGTTATATACACCAAAGTCATCAGGATGACGAGTAGAGTTATAATCCGGATGTCTGTCTGTCCGTCTGTCCAGGCTATAATTTGAGAAAAAAATTAGATATATTGATGAAACTTGGTACAAATATTTCTTGCCAGCATTAAAAAGAAGATTATGTTCGAAGATGGTCGAAATCGGACTAGTAAAGCTATATCAATGAAACATTGAATATCTCACAAGTTGTATTCTTCAGACACTTCCTTACATAGTTCAAAAATGGAAGAAATCGGATTATAACCACGTCCAACTGCCATACAAAGGTTATGTTGAACACTAGTAAAAAACAGGAAAAACATTAGAAACCTTAAATAAATCGTGGTAAAGATGGTACATAAGTGCTGCACTCAAATTGGTATACGAAATTTTAAATGGGCACGGCTCCGCCCATTTATCGGTCAACAACCATATCTCCGAAATTACTCGACTCGATTTCAATGAAATTCGGTTCATAACATTTTCCCGACATCCCAATGATAGAATTTGAAAATGGGCCAAATCGGTTCAAAACCACGCCTACTTCCCATATACCAGAACTTTGAGGTCGATCTGAATCGTTTACTGTACAATATACAAAGATATCGGAACAGATCTTTGCACAAATACTGCATTTATAATATCGCCCTTTTAAAAAATTTCGAAATCGGGCCATAATTTTTCAAGGCCCCATGTGTCGAACATGAGGACCTCAGTGCTTCTAATATTTTTTTTACCGAAAATATAAGTGATTCTCTCAAATATTTTTAAGAAATAGAGAGGAAACATTTTTCTTCTAATAATATGTCTCCGTGCCAAAAATGGTTGAAATCGGGTCATAACTTCCCCCAGCTCCCATATACCTAATATTTAGGGTTTCAAACTTTAATTGGACTTTTTACCATATATATGCGGAATATGTGAGTCAAATTGTGCTTTATTAATAAAATTAAAAAATAAATTGCGATAGTACAAAATGTTCGGTATTAGCCCTTCCTTACTTGTTTAGTTTTTCTTTTTTGCACAAATGGAACACCTTTCTTTTTAAAGGTCTTTACGCACATATTATTTATATTTATCATTTGATTATGCTTCAAGACATATTTTAAAGCATAATCAAGCCATGTTGAATCATTGTTTGGTTTTATTTTGCTTGACGATAAGATCATGTAAAAAAAACGTACAATATAGTTTTGTACTTGCTTGGTGAAGTATTATTTGAAACGCGTTCCGTTGCCCAATAGAAGAATAGTTGTGTTTCATGTGGACAAAACTAGGTCACATACATTGACACCAAAAGATGTAGGACTTTAGCTGGGGCGATCTTGAGTATTCACCTTATAGTCAGACATGCATACATGACACCAACAGATTATACTATCTGTGCCTGTCTACGACGAATAATTTACTGGTGAAATGTACGCTTCAAGTGAAGCTTATCGACTGTTCCAATTTTTTGCCAATAAGGCCCAATGGATGGGTCTATGAAAGTGACATTTAAATTTACTTTCAAAATGGCAAGAAGTTGTCGCAAAAGTGTGCATATTTGATTTAAAACATAAATCATCATTCTAAATATGCAGAATAAGACTTTAATTAAATGCAAAAATTATTAAATTAATATAATTTACTAGACCATATACAATTTATTATTATTATACATAATATTATCAGTACAACGGTGCGGATGAGTAACATTTTATTTTGTTTTCATAGTGATTTTTAATTGAATATCAAAATACAAGTGGCAATGAATAATCTTTATATATGAAATTCTTCTGTAGGTGTGTATGTCACTGCACTAATCACTACACAGCTGAAACGATTTGAATGAAATTTATTGTGTGTCTTCAAGCGGATTCGACAATTTGTCATTTTATTCGGTCCAATTAATTAATTTTAAATTTATATATTTTTTATATATGTTTTATATTCATCAAAAATAGAAGTCACCGTTGCTACTATATTGAATTCGGGTAAAGGTATATCAAAGTGTTTTGCGAAAATTTATTTGGAAAATATTTTATAATAAGATATCGCTACTGTTGGTGTACCAAATATTCAATCCAATTATATATTAATTCTAATTATTTTATTATTTGTGTTTCATATTTTGTTTAATATCCCAATAGCTTCATACAGGCCAATGTCTGTCGGGTCTGCTAGTAATTAATAATAATTAAAGGTTAACATGATCGATTTTCATTCAAATTGCTTTCATTTTTTCATTACTATTTACCAAATATAATATATGTATGTAAGTCAATGAAATAATTTCTTTGATGATTTTGCTCATACAAATTGATTCTGTACATTTGCTATAAACCATACAATAAACCACATATCGATATATATATATATAAATGTAATTGTGTTGTAAGTAATATTGACTCTTAGATGGCGAAAACATCAAATAAATACAACACCCACACAACAAACAGTCAACGCGAGCACAAAGGTAATAACAATAAATTTATCTGCCAAGGGTACAAGTTGACCTCAGTAGCGCGTACAACTTGTTAGTTCACCAATATGGTCGTAGAGTGACAATAAAGGAATTGTGTGCGAAAGTCCCTTTGCGGAGGGATGTTTCCTTCCTGTATAAGCTTGTTTAGTTTGATGATTTCTAACAAATGTGCTAACTAGTTTAATGATACCACAAGTATTGTGTTATATAAATGGATACCTCCATAAGTTAGTAAAATGATAAAAGTTTTGACAATTTCCGATTATGAAACGATCAACAATCAAAGATATGGGTCACTTACGTTTATTAAAGTGAAATTATAAGGTTTTTACTTACTTCATATTAAATTAATTCATGCTAGTTACTATGATATTTATTTTTTCTTCTCAAATCCATTAAGAGTACAATCAATAAGCCATACTAAGAAAATTTTATAATATTTCAGTGACTAATAATACTTTTTTAAGGCATTTGCAGTCAAATTAGCCATTCCTTACTAGCCTTTACTAAGCAATTTATAAGCTAATTTTATACTAGGGTTATTTTTAGTTATCCATACGTGTAAAAACATGTGTAAAATCTGAAAATATTATATTCCCGCCCCTTGGGCCACGAAATTTGTTATTGTAACAGACACACACAAATTAAGGCATCTACATGCCACAGCAGTAGCCAAATCGAGAAAGAAATGCGGACGCTCATTAATTTACATTAACCCTGACACCAGCATTGTTTGCCGCGTATCTACAGAGGAAGGGTAGGTCTATATTGTTGTTCTTTTTCCTTTGTTTTTGGCGTGAACTCTTTACCAGCTTTCCAAGAATAAAAGTGCTGAAATGAATAATTAATTTATTGTGCGTCAAACGTGTGTTTTTTCTACTTCTGTGTAGAATGAAAATGTGGCCAAAAATAGCTTTGTAGCGCATTAAGCGGAGATTAACTTAAATTCTTTTCGTGTACAAATTAATACAAAAGTTAGATAAGAGAACAAGAAACATGTAAGGTAAAGTTTGACACTTTAAGTACCGGATAATGATGATTTGGGTTGAAATATATAGGGTTTTATATTGGTTATTTAAGACTCCTAGTCTTAGATACATATATTGGAGCTTAGGGAAGGTCTGGGCCGATTTCATCTACTTTTGTCATTAAACTATAATCTGCTAGGGATATTTGTTAATAATATACCTCACACATTGATCGATAAAAAGTCAACACGGATAAGGAAAGACCTTATGTTGGGTATATGAGAAATAGAGGACAGTACTGGAGCTGTTTTATCAATTTTCGACACCAGGTAAAGTTATTGCCAAGCAAAAAATCATCCACAGCTTCCTTTAGATGTTTGACAAATCGATCAATATTCCCAGTATAAAGTCAAATAGGTTTAAACAGAGGTCATAGGTCACAGAGGTCCTCATATTAGGTATCTGAGACAAAAACAGGTTTAGTCTAATTTCGACTAGTTTTCAGATAAGTGTTGATACACATTAGAGAGTTTCTTTGCTTAGCTTTCTTCAGATATCGATATTGGTGTTTGACTAATTGTTTGGTTAAAGATTTTCAAGGAATTTCAAAAGATGACATATGAAAAGTAGTTGTATTTGAGACCGATAATTTTACCATTTTAGGTAAAAGGATTTCAAGGGAATATATCTATCGATTAGTTTTAGGTTTTACAAATAACCGTTTGGTGGAGAAAATTATTATTCTCCGTGCGAGCGTATGGAAACACTTTCTTATTCCGGCTCCGTACAACTCATTATCTTTGTTGAAGGGTTAATATGGGGAAGGTGGTGGCCACACTTTTGTTTGATTATATATTTTCGATGATATTGCGTTGGTGTTAAAAAAGCTTTAATCCCTTTTATTTGTAATATATAGTATCACGTTACTTTACCATTGTGAGAGTCAATTATTGATTTACTATCCTTCTCGGTTTTATTTAATAAATCCGTTTTGAGAGCATGGTTGTTCGTCGTCTCTTACAAACTACTTCTTCAACATTTTTCAGATTTGGTTGATGCAACAAATGTCGGAATATATTCGACCTGAGATGAACAACAAACACATAGTATATACAACCAACACAATTTTACTTTTTGACCCAAGAAAATAATGTCTAAAATTTCTCTTATTTTGTCTAAGTTCATCTAATAACGTCCTTTCTCTGTCACCAAAGAATTTGAATATGGACAAATTGGAATAAACATGGATTTAATTCATTTCTCTTTAATGATTTCGAAATTTTTCGGATTACATATTTGAAGAATCTGTCCAGGGTTTTCAAAGTAATATTCCACGGTGATTACTTTATTTTGTTCCCTATTTTGCTATATCGTCTCATCGTATCAAACATAAAATTCACTCGAAATTCGTGAAAAATTCTATAAAAAAAGTTTCACTGCCTTATCATGCATTAAAGCGCATTGAAACTTTTCACGCATCAACTTTTGTCATATTGAACATAAAAAAATTTTTCCGCTTCATTTTCTCACTTCTCACAACGCACTTCCACTTAACTATGACAAACTTTTACATTATGGGTTAGGGATATGTGTACATATGTACACCATCTGTTTTTATCTCTTCACTTTACACCAACACTTATCAATTCTTTTTTTTTATTCTTTTTGTTCTTGTTGTAATAACCTTTGACAGATGTTGTTACTTGGAATTGTAAAATAAACTTTTTACAACAACACATGCACAAACACTATATTTTTATTGCAGTTCACGCTTACGGCTGGTCACTCTGTCACCCATTTAATAATACCGTAAAATGTCATTAGGTTGCCTTGGTGTCACAACGTGAGCGCCATACTTGAACAAACGCATAACTTTGGTGCTCACGGAGCATTTGAACGTTGTGGTATTATATATTGGAATTCTTGCAGCAAATTATAAGTTTCCTTATAGTCGTTTGTGGGTTATTTAGGTGTGGTCAGTATAGATATTTTGACACAGTCTGAGGCAGAAATTAGATGATTTTGAATGGTCGAAGAAGAGATTCAAATATCAAAGGAATTGTTAGAGAATAACAGCTTAATTGCTGTGATGCCCTAAAACTTAAAAATTCTAGTTTTTCTACGAGTTTTTCATTATGTCAAATTCTCTGACAAAAGTAAAATTTTCAGTTTCAGCGAGAACTGAGATGAATTTGAATGGTTGTAATGAAAAAATAAGGATTTAAATATTATTAGAGAGCAACAACTTTAGTCAAGTCCTGAAGAGTAAAATTTATTATCCTTAAATGTGGCTTTCATTATGTCAAAATTAATGACAAAAGTAAAATTTGAATTTCTACACATATCTAATAAGCGTTAATTATACTTTAAAATCATTGGTAATTTCAGTAAAAGTTTTGTTAAAAAATCGTAATAAAAATTAACAAAATTTTTTTCAAATTATTTCACTTTGATTGTCATTAAATTTGACGTAGAGAAAACCACAAGGATTTACAATCGGATTATAAAGACTACAAGAACTTTGTGCTGTATTTATCCCATTTATTGTCATTCTAAATGAAAATTAAACTTGAATAATATTTTTTCAACACAAAAAGAATTCGGCGCTGCTCATTTGCGTCAGTCAATTCAACAACACTCTCGCCCAACAACCCTATAAATTGAAGTCTTCTACTTCTAGATATTCGTTACTTGTTTTCGTTTTCGATTGAATTTCGTAGGCGTTAAGCTTCGAGCGTTTGGTCAGGCGCGTTAATTGCTTCTTGAAAATTTCATTCGCTTCAGCAACTCATCCATCGTCGCAATTCGCCATTCCCAATGGAATTTTTCGGCACAAGCTGAGCTACAAAATTTCCATTGTTCGTGTGTAAAATTTGTCGTTGAATTTTGTTTGAATTTAGATTAGGTGCAGTGAATTTTGCTACAATGAAGTGATTTGTTGACGAGAGCTTTAAAAATGGTAGTGGGAGTTTAATTGTATTGGAATATAGTATGTTTGATTAGAGAGATTTGAAGAGAGTTCAATATAGAATTGTTTGAAAACAAATATATAATAAAGGTGTTAGGTTGTTATTAAATTATATATTGAATGGATTATGGAACTAGATAAATTCATACAAACAATCATTTATTGTAGACGTTGACTGTTCGCCACTGCGTATGAGTAACCTCAAAATCTTATGTGAAGTATAAGAAGCGGTTTCGACTTCAAGCTTTATGAATGTAGGAACATTTATATTTTCTGCATATATGGGTGATAAATATATATAAATACCCCAACGAAGATCATGTTTGAAAATGTTTAATTTTTTAAATGGTAATTGATACGATATTATGAGCAGTACAGAGCTCTCATACTTCGTTTTAATATAAAATAATAAATTTTTTGAAATAAGGAAAGGGAATTACTTTCTATGAAATGCGATTGCACGAGAATTCAACTATTATTTACTTGTGATGCACTAATTTTGGCTCAATATTAGTCAATATCACAAAGTTATATTTATGTATAAGCGTTTATGCTCATTAAGGACATATTTAATTATACCGTTATATATAGTAAACATCATCAATCAAGGCTAATAACAGCAGAGTGTTTGCAATAAATTTACTAAACAATTAGAAGATCTAATAAGATTCAAACCAAACCAAAAATAAAATAAAATGAGAATTTAATAAAAAATAAAATAAGAAAATAAATTAATATAATATGAAAAATGTAATTAAAAAATAAAATAAAATAAAAAGTAAAATTAATAAATTAATGAAAAAAGTAAAAAAATAGTGAAAAGTGAAAAAAAAAATAAAAAAAGTGCAAATTAATAAAGTAAAAAATAAAAGTCGTTCAATCCCATTCATATAAAATATCAAAAGAGAAACAAACAAGTTTCCACCAAAGAATGCCGCCCTTCACACACCTACATCGCAGCTGGAAATATTCCTACAGACCGCAAAAGTACACGCCATGTGATGTCTCAACAGTTTTCGCCATTTACCATTTGCATTGTGATCCTGTGCTAACAATAATTTATGGCAGATTTCAATGGAATAAAATATCAACACACATGTGAGCAGTGTAAACATCGACGCTGTTAATTAACGCACAAAATTATGCAATGATGGCATGCCAGCGTGCACCCAACTGAACGCAAAACGAAAACACAGAAAATAAAAAAAAAAACGGGAAAATAACAAAATACACACAATTGGCCAGCGGTTTTACCCAACAAAAACACGACACACAACAGGTAAGCCATATGCCATGCTTTTTTGTTTTTGTATTATAAGTCTGCATGTTGAGCGAAACCGTAATATGAATTTGTTGAGCATAAAACACCCATTTTAACCACCACCAACACAGTGCTCTGTTATTTTATGCCTTCGTTGATTGTTGTTGTTGTTGCTTTAGTTACTCAGATATCTGTTTGCCAGTTAATTTGGCTTCATTAAGCGGTTGTAATATAAAACTCGATGTCATGGCATCAAGCTACACACAACATTTCCGTAGCAGCGCTCATTTCAGATTTGAAATCTCGTTAAAGTGAATTGAATTGAATTTAAATTGTTTAGAAAATCAGTAAAATATATATATACATAATTTTAAAAGTCAAGGAGACGTAGAGCATCCTAGTTATTATTTAGCTCTTTCCTCAAACATATGCAAATTTAAGTACAATTTTTTAATTTTTTCTCATTGAAATCCTAAGTATGATTCCAACTCGAGTTATTTCTTCTAAAACATATATTTAGTTACAAATATAGGTTATTAAGAGGTATGTAAAAAAATAACGGTAATTTTAGTTTTTTGAAAAACACATTTATTGATTCGTCCACATTATGTTGCCTTTAAAATAGTCCCCATTTGATATTATACGCATACATTCAGATGTCAGCGCTTTTTCCAATCGTCGAAACATTTTTCAAACTCTATTTTTGTGATAGCTTTTGGCTTTTTCAGCGAAATGCTTATAAAACGACGGACCTCTAAGGTTCTTTTAATTTTGGAAAATTGGAAAAAGTTATACGGTGCCATGTCTGGCGAATATGGAGGGTGGTGTATGGTTACAGCATTGTTTTCGATTGACCTTTTCGAACGATTCATCATCATCATCATCATTTGGCTCTACAGCTCTCTGTGAGCCTTGGCCTGCTGAACAGTACGCGTGCAAGCTATTCTGTCTTTTGCGTTTTCTCTCCAGCTTTCTAATCGGAGCTTTTTCAGATCTTCGTTTAATTCGTTCTTTCATCTTGTTTTTGGCCTTCCTATGTATGCTTTCGCGTTCAATATCTTCTTTTAGGCTCTTGAATCATCCATTCTTGTAATATTTTGATAAATCGCACCACGTTTTCGCTATAATTAGCTGGTCAAGTTCGCTATTCAATCTTATCGTCTATTCGTCAGGTCCGTTTTTGTCTGCGCCGAAAAATTATCGGAGAATTTTTCTTTCAAAGGTCATCAATTTTGTTTTGTCCTTTTGCTTATTGTTCATGTTTCAGCTCCATAGCACAAGACTGGCCGTACTGCTGTTAGCTTGTAGACAAGGTATGTGAATGTGCTTACCGCTTCAAACTCACATTTTCCAAGTTTAATTTTTGTTAGTGTTTGGGCGTTCTTTGCTCTGGACATAAGCATATGCTTTGTTTTCTCTTCATTGATTTTCAATACAATTTTTGAAGTTGCCACATCAATTTCAGAAAAAGTAGTTAGAAGCGCATTTTTATTATGGCTTGCAATAGCAATGTAGTCAACGTAAGCATATTTTTGAGTGGTTCTGTTCAAAATATGACCAGTACGCTTGACGTTGCACAATTCGTCTATTGCGCAGCATAACGACAAATTGAAAATTGTTGAAGAGAGTGTATCATCCTGGCGAACACCGCATTGAATGGTAAAAGCTTTCGATGTTTGGTCTTGTTGGTCTTGTATCATTACTTGCAGCGTCATTGCTGTTATTCTGATTAATTTTTCTGGAATTCCACATTTTTTAAACGCTGCGGGAATAGTCAATCTGTCTATTGTATCGAATACTTATTTGAAATCAATGAACAGCAAGTGTAAATCGATGTTATGCTCGTAGCATTTTTCCTTTGCTTGCTTAATGGAGAAAATTTGGTCTGATGTTGATCTACCCAGTCGGAAGCCGCATTGGTATTCGGGTGATATTTTTTCGGCATACTTTGTGAGTTTGTTGTTAAGTACTCTTGCGAATATTTTGCACGTTGTGTTGAGAAGCGATATACCACGATAGTTGCTACAGAGGGCTCTCCCTTCTTATGGATTGGTATTATAATGGCTGTATTCCAATCTTTAGGCAAGACTTCTTGCTCCCATATTAGAGTGATTAGGTGGTGAATTCTTTCAAAATATAGTTCTAGATTGATTTTTCCTAAAATCCCGGATAGTCTGCTATTCTCCAGACTACGAGTCGCCTGCTTACTCTTTCGAGAACTGGCTGTTAGGGATATACCGCCCATACTCGGTCGTCAGAGCCTCTTTCGTTATCGACAGGATGCGTACATATAGTGTTAAAATACCTTAAGCCTTTCAGTAATATTCTTAAGTTACTCATTTGAAGATTATCAGAACGGCAATGTGGTGGCATCGCCGAGTATTATTCGGCATCGTCAGTTAATAACAAATTCATTAAGTAGAAATGTTGGAACATTTTTAGTATGCTTGTGCAAGAATCTATTAAAGTAAAACATTAAAGTCTTCTTAGGATATAAAGCATGGTAGATAATAATGAAATCGTGCTATAATAATAAAAACTGTAACTTATTGGACGATTATCATGATGCGAATGAAGCATAGGTAATCGAGTAAGATATGTCAAGTCGATATTGAGGTAATATTGAATAGTATATTGCTTAATAATGACAAGTACTAAAGTATACCATGTCGTCTTTATTGATGAAAAGCAATATAAAACTGTTTCACGATAATGAGAAAATATTATACCATTTAGTATGACTATTATGCGATACTATTTTGGCATCGCCGATTAATATCGGCATCGTTATTGATAAATGTTTACAGAATAAAGATAGCCATTCCATATTCAACATATGCCCTGAATATTATATTAAATTATATTTTTTATTATTACGATTATGATAAAATCTTCATATTTGCCGATTAATAATTATCAGTATGCGAATGTGGCAACATTAATCACCTATGCGATGCCGGCTAGTAATTTTCTTTTCCGCGGCACTGAAGTGAGAAGTCGATAGCTTTGTCCCAGTAAATTACTCTACTCAATCTGGCATCGCCAAGTAGTATTCGGCATCGTCAGTGAATAATACACAGAACTTTAGAAGAGGTTTTGTTTTATTTTTGGGTATCCCTGTGTTACGATTCCTTAAAAGAGAAATACTAAGAGCCCTTCAAAAGTATTACACATCGATGTTAATTGTAAACCATACCCATTTGCTATTATTGCGATCTCCTAACTCCTTTATCGTTCGACAGCAGGCTTTCAGCCAAAGTCAATTCCCTTAAGTCCATAGGATTCAAACAAAAACCATTTAGAAAAATTCTTCGGGGTTCGGGGCTTTCTATATCATAAATTGCAACCAAATTGATCAGAGGTTCCTTTTTAATACAAACCAATAAGGGTCGAAAGGTCATAAAGTCGAAGAATTATCAACAATTTTACTGTTTTATGTTTGATTGTCTATTGTTTCTTCCCTTTCGTATATATGTTTTTCAGCTTCTTAATCTCTTATACACATACATAATGAAATACCGATTACTTACCTTCGAAAGTTGCTGATGCTAATCTCAATTAAAGCGTTTTGTATGCCTTGCTGTTTCTGCCAGACAAATCTATTATTTGCATTTAATTGCTTCCAACGCAAAGTCACGGCAGATTTACATTTTCCAACGGTATATTTGCAAACTGCAAAAATGCAGCGAAATCACTACGCAAAAGGAAAATAATAATAATAACAAATGTCAAGAAAGGAAGAAAAATTCGAAAAGTTGTGATTAGTTTTGATTAAAATTCCAGTAACTATAAATTTCAATTGGAAATCTACTATGTCGGCAAAGCAATTGATTTGTGTTTAGCAGGGGAAAGTGTATAATAATATTTGCATATGAGGGGGTAGTGGAGAGAGTTAACGTCATTTGCACGCGCGAGTTGATAATGCTGATAAAGAAATTGAATTTGCGCTCACTCACAGGCATACGCATGCACATACAAACACAGTGTTATTAAATGGCTATAAAAGAAAAATACTTGCGCGATAATCTTAGCAATGTATAGCTGAAATTCCTATTATATTGCACATAAATAGAATGTATGTGTGGTTATTAGTGTTAAAGACGAAGGAAAAATTTAAATAATTGTTATAATATCTTTTTTCTGCGAAACTACTTTTATAGGGAAGAATACCCGTCTCATAGTAGGTCTTTTCGATAATAAATTCAACAAAAGATAATTTTTTTTCGAGTAAAGTAGGATTTTCATCTTTTTCTAAGTTTTGTTTAAAAAGACTTATGTTGACGATAAGAATTTACAAATTTTTTGTAAAGTCCTTTAATTTCATCTGTATATGATATTTTTGATAAGGGTTGCCAACATAATTTTATAAAATATTAAATAAATATTTTAAATAGGTTTATTAGCTTAAAAATCGACTTTTTTCTATTGGACTAAATTCATTTTTTCTGAAAGATTGAGTCATGAGTAAAAAAATGTGTATTCACGAAGTTATCCTCGAAAATCGAATTATTCACCTTCGAATGTGTGTTGTATAGTGTTATATCAGTCTTAGGAATATAAAGAAAGCATATTTTTGTCTATCTGAAATCCATTCTCCAGCTTAAGCGAATAGAAAACAAGTAAGGAAAGAAGTTCGGGTGCAACCGAACATTTTATACTCTCGCAATTTATTGAAGAAATTTAACCAATACATATATGCGGAATAAAGCTCACCGTATTTTTGAAAAACCTATAATTAGGTATATGGGAACTAGGAGAAGATACTTTTGAAAAACCTACAATGAGGTATATGGAAATGTTATGACCCGATTTTAATAATTTTTGGAACAGAGACACACTATTAGAAGAAAACAATTTCCTCTGAATTAAATTGAGATATCTGAGAGATTTATCCATATTTTCGGTTAAAATTTACCCTTAGGCGCGGAGTTCAACATGTTCGATAACAGGGGCCTTGAAAAGTTATAATCCGTTTTCAACAATTTTTTCACAAGTGAAGCCAGAGATGATATGCACTTATTGTGTAAAATTTTATTCCGTTATCTTCATTGGTTCCTTATGTTTATATTATAAAGTGAAGGAATAAGATGGAATTCAAAATTGAGTTATAAGGAATGTAGTCGTGGTTGTGAACCGATTTCGCCCATTTTTTATCCGTGTTATCAGGGTGTCAAGAAAATATTATATACCGGATTTCATTGATATCTGTCGAGTAGTTCCTGAGATATGGTTTTTGACCCATAAGTGGGCGATGCCACGCCCATTTTCCATTTTGTAAAAAAATCTGAGTGCAGCTTCCTTCTGCTATTTCTTCTGTAAAATTTAGTGTTTCTGACGGTTTTCTTTAGTTAGTTAGCCCACTTTTAGTAATTTTCAACCTAACCTTTGTATGGGAGGTGGGCGTGGTTATTATCCGATTTCAACTATTTTCATGGTGGGGTATGTAAGAGACCCGACTGCAGAAAGTTTGGTTTATATAGCTTTATTAGTTTGCGAGTTAAATACAAATAACCGATTTGTGGGCGGGGCCACGCCCACTTTCCCAAAAAAATTACATCCAAATATGCCCCTCCTAGTGCGATCCTTTATTCCAAATCTTCACTTATGGCTTAGTTATGACACTTTATGTCTTTTTGGTTTTTGCCATTTTGTGAGCGTGGCAATGGTCCGATTCTGCCCATTTTCGAACTTGATCTTCTTATGGTGCCAAGGAATATTTGTGACAAGTTTCGTCAAGATATCTTAATTTTTACTCAAGTTACAGCTTGCACAGACGGACAGACGAACAGATGGACAGACGGACAGACATCCTGATTTCAAATCTACTCGTCACCCTGATCACTTTGGTATATATGACTCTATTTCTAACTCTTTTAGTTTTAGGTGTTACAAACAACCTTTATGTGGACAAAACTATAATACTCTCTTTAGCAACTTTTGTTGCGAGAGTATAAAAAGAAAGAAGACTGGAGAAGCTGACATATAGCTGACACTATTTAAAAGGGGTTACCACCTGTTTACATATTTTTGTTTAAATATTACAAACAACAAATACAAACCAATCGGGTTCAAGAAAAATTACTATTTGCAATATTTTTTCTAAATTTATAAAATAATATTATATTTTAATATTTGTATGAAACAATAGATTTTGAGGTGTTTTTGGGCCATAAATAAATATTTTTAATATGATTAGCTGCTTTGTAGTTCGTATTAAAATTTGAGTTATCACGAACAATTATAACAGACCTAGAACAATAAATAAATCTTAATTTGATTGCCAATTTAACAAAGAAGCAAGATGATGGATGTTAACTTTTTAAAATCCAGGTTTTTTACACACCCAAAAAAGTTTGTACTTTGTTATACTCTCGCAACAAAAGTTGTTCAGATAACAGTTGTTTGTAAGTCATAAAACTCAACGAGTTAGATTTAATGATATATGTATCAAAATGATCAGGATAGCGAGGCGAGTTAAAATCCGGATGTCTGTCCTTCCGACCGTCAGCGCAACAGATAACTTGAGTAAAAATTATTATTATTTTACATCATTATTTTTAAAATAGTTGAGATCAAATTTTACAGAAGAAATGGCAGAAGGAAGCTGCACTCAGCCCTTTTTA
The DNA here is from genome assembly GCF_028554725.1 of Zeugodacus cucurbitae. NCBI lineage: Eukaryota > Metazoa > Arthropoda > Insecta > Diptera > Tephritidae > Zeugodacus > Zeugodacus cucurbitae. The sequence goes on from NC_071671.1 coordinate 56,778,180, forward strand.
AGAAATGGAAAATGGGTGTAGCATCGCCTACTTATGGTTCAAAAACCATAGCTTAAGAGCTACATGACAGATTTGAATGAAATTCGCCATATAACGGTGATAACACGGTTGAGAAATTGGCGAAATCGGTTCACAACCACGCCTACTTCCCAAATAACTCAATTTTCGATTCCATCCGATTCCTTCACTTTACATTTACATCGACATTAGAAACCAATGAAGATACAAATACTGTATTTCAGCTGTGGCATTAACTCGTAGAAAAATTCTCGAAATCGGACTACAACTTTTCAATGCCTCGGATATCGGAAATGATAAACTCAATGCCTAATAGTAATTTTTCACAGAAAATATAGTTAATTCTCTCAAATATTTTACTTTAATTCAGAGGGAATCTTTTTCTTGTAATAGTGTGTCCCTGTGCCAAAAATTATTAAAATCGGGTCATACCAACTCCTAGCTCCCATATATCTAATTATAGGTTTTTCCAAAATACGGTGGGCTTTATTCCGCATATATCGGTTAATATGTGAGTTATCTTAGCAAATTTAAGTGAGAGTATAGCCTTGAATATAGTGTGCCTTGGTGGTGAAAATGAGTGAAATTGGTTCAGGAATTACCTCAGCCCTGATATACTATATATGATGATTTTCGTTATTTTATTGGACTTTATGTCGAATAGATGGGTGAAATTGTGTGTTATCGTAATAAAATTACATCAATAAATTGCGAGAGTATAAAATGATCGTTTCCACCCGAACTTTGCCTTTTCTTAAATGTTATTTTTAATTTAACTACTAAATTACTTAATTTAAAACACTTTAATCACCACAATATCAGCACTGGTAAATATGCAAAGTATTTTGAGATTTTAAATCCGCACTTTTTTCAGAAATAGATGAATACATTAACCTCAAACTTGTTTGTTTTGCTTTCAAAACCGAAAAGTTTTGAACTATATGTTAATAATCCGGTTGAAAATACATTACACGTGTGTCTACATAACGATGAATAAGTAAAAAAAAGCAAAGCAATACACGCAGCAACCGCAAATCTAAATACACCTACATAACCATATGATATATATGTATGTATTCCTCACTGCAAAGTCCCTTTAAGTCGTCAATTGCCAAAAACAGACACGCAAACTCAAACAAACACACCTCCACACGCAGCAACAAGCAAGCAAACCGAAAGTGTCTATTTGAATGGGGACCAAGAGGGACTGTTGTGTATGCTTTTCTAAAAATTGTCACACTTTACACTTCGCTTCTGATATGAAACGCTTCAGTAGAAACTTTCCGTGACTACAAATGAACGAACTGAACACGTACGCGTACGCTGAATAACTGAATATTTGTAGCGTCATTCGGTATTAGCCAACACCTGTCGGCTGTCGTCATATGCTAACGCCGTCGTCGTCGTCGTCGTCGTCGTCGTTGTTATCATGTCACGAGCAGAGGGGCGAAAATCCTTGCCGACCGGTTAAAATGTACCAGCGCCACCAGCAAAGAAAAGCTCCTGAGATATATATGTGTGTGTGTACTTTAGCAGCGAAAGCTTTCTCAGCCGCTTCGTGTGCCAAGTCGGCTGTTTTTTCGACGGCTAAGTAGGGTTAGGGACATATGCAATATGCATAGCATACTTTGCGGCGTACATCAACTGGCGTATGGTATTGCGAGCGGGGCATTTGTGCGTTTTATGAATTAAATTTACAAAAGCTCCTTACTTATAACCTATTGTATAGTAAAATGTCATAATCATACGTATATAGTGAGCATGTTTATATGCTTGTATGTGATCATATGTATCATATTTATGCGCGTGTTTACATTTTTAACCCAAGGAGACCCACGTGAGTTGAATTTTTGCTAAGTCCCTTTGAGAATTTTCGTACCTTTTTAAGCATCATGCCTGCTAAATATTTAAGTTTTCGTTGAATATAATTATAAATAATATATGCGCGAAGATTGATTCCGAAAAAATAATGTAGTTTGGGTGCCTAAAATGCAACTGTTGCTTGGTTAGAGCCAATGAGTATTAATGTCTTCGTCAACAGAGATTTCTTAGAAAGATTTATAAATATTTTTCTTTCTTGATAATATTCTTACGTACATATAAATATCATTCTTGTTACTTCGTTACTCTGGAGATTTGAGCACATATGTGGGTACGTTTTTTGTACTTTTTAAGTGACTGATTGAACTAAATCAAATATACTTATTGAGAAAATATAATATTAAAGATTTTTTCTTTTAAATATAAGTTTGTGTCTCGACTAATAAGCCTTAATTGAGATAATTAGCAATTTTTTTTAAGAATTCATAAATTTCCACTAACAGTTAAAATTGTCCAATTTTATTTTAATGTATACAAATTTTCTGTGCAAAACTGGAATGTGTCTCCTCCAAATGACTTTAATTTAGTAAATTAACATATTATTAACATATTATTTCTATATAATTATGAAGATCTAATTGAGTACTTAGTCAATACATTATTATTCGTCAATACTTCCCACTCACTCTAAACTTGTCACTAATGAGGTTATCACGTCTAGTATGCCTTAATTTAATTTAGTCAATTAGTCAATTGATAATCAAGACGCTAAACAAATTCTAATTCCAGCGAGTGTTTTGGGTAATAAGCCTTAATTTAGTAAATTAGCCTTAATTTAGTCAATAAGCAAATTGACTTCACATAATTAATTAATATAATAAAGTACTTAAGAGACTAAATAATTCTCTTTCCGGCGAATGTTTCGGCTGTTAAGTTTTAAATTAGTCAATTAGCAAAATTAGTACATTTAATTGAGGACCTGATAGAGTACTTAAGAGGATGAAACATTTCTCATTCCGCCGAGTGTTCCTGCTGTTAAGCTTTAATTTAGTCACTTAGCAAAATGAGTACATTTAAATTAGTCAATTAGCAAAATGAGTACATTTAATTGAGAATTTGATGGAGTAATTAATAGAAAGAAACATTTCTAATTCCGGCGAGTTGTTTGTCTAATTAGATTTAATTAAGTCAATTAGCATATTTACTATATTTAAATACAAATCTGATTGAGTAATTAAGAGGCTGTAAAGAAGTTTTAAAGGCATTATCAGACTAAATTCCCCAGCTAAATTTTTACAGTAGCAGGATCGCACTTTATTTATTTTTTTCTGTACTGTATACCACACCTGATTAAAAATAAATTCATCTAAAATTTAACTTTTGTATTCCTGGAATTGTGTTAATTAGTTTTTTTTTGTAAATATTTCATGTATTCTGTGTCACATTTGAAAAGCAGGCTTTCGCACCAATTTTCTCTCTACTAACAACTTAATCTCCCTATACCTGTTAAGCGGCCGCAAGCCGTTTCTTTATTTAGTTATTTTGTATTGTTGATTTATTCTATTTCTGGTTTCGCTGCGGTGTAGGATATTTTTCTCCCCGGTTCATGACGTCAACAAGCCCACTCTCGTGAGATTTTTTGCTAATATTGTTGTTAGTATTAAACGTAACGGTTGTTATTTCAATATGTTGAATGATTGTACAAGTTTTTGTATACTCTACACTAATATATTAGACATCAGCAAGCTTTCATGTTGTCTGTATTTGCTTTTAATCCATACGTAATATTGTTAGTTTGCTTTACATGGTACCTATGCATTTAAGTTGAATTAAAACACATGTGGGTACATATGTATTAAGATTTATCTGTATGGAATTGGTAAAGAGATAAAATTGTAAGTGCTTTAAGCGTGGAAAGTGTAGTTGTAATTGGTGATATGCTTTTCTGTAAATATTCATTTGCACTAATCCTCTTGATCAATATAAACAGTTGGATTATCTGTATCCTAATCTGAATATCTGTATTCAAAAATGAGATCTCAACAGATTTCTTGATGCATGGTAAAAAAAGTTTTAAACTTCTAAATCTACAATTTAAGGCTTAAGGGGTCCGAAAGAATAAACAACTTTTCCAAAAGAATTTGATTTCCAAAAAATATTTTGTTCTCAAAAGACTTCATCTCTATCTCTAACCCTATTTCAATTTTTATCTCTATCTCTATCTCTATCTCTATCTCTATCTCTATCTCTATCTCTATCTCTATCTCTATCTCTATCTCTATCTCTATCCCTATCTCTATCTCTAACCTCTATCTCTATCTCTATCTCTATCTCTATCTCTATCTCTATCTCTATCTCTATCTCTATCTCTATCTCTATCTCTATCTCTATCTCTATCTCTATCTCTATCTCTATCTCTATCTCTATCTCTAACTCTATCCTATTTCTATCTTTAACTCTATCTCTATCCTATTTCTATCTCTATCTCTTTCTTTAAGAAAACTTTAATAAGAAAGTCACTCATCCATTGCCTTCCGAACTATTTAAATCTCTTCAATGGCGTTGAACAGGAAAATTGGCGATTTCAATGGCTTGCAGTGCTCTAAAACACCCACTCATTTATCAAATTAAGCTCACACATGCACTCATTTTGCATGATGCATGTGACAAATAAGTTAGCTGGGCTGGCACACTTGCTGATCACGCTCTCATTTAGATTGTCAGCCCCCAAGAGGAAGATAATGCATGAATTCTTAATGATGCCATTCATGTGTCTCCGGTTTCCCACTTAAAAGCGTACAAACATATGCTCGGAATATACAATTACATACTTAGCTTACCTGCAGCCAGCAAATTGAGCTGGCGAAATAAATTCAAGCGAAGCAAATCGAAGTGTGTGACACATGTTGCCCCAATGAAATGGCAGCCACTTTACCTTTTTGAAGCAGGCATAAAAGTCTCAATGGGGCCATTGAATTATTGCTCCTTATGTGCAATCAGTAAAATTGAATTTTGTGCTCTTCGCTCTGTTCGTGTTGGTTGAATAATGTGGATGGAGTTTTTAGTTTTCTTACTGAAAGTAGTAGCAAATAGAGGAGAGTTTTAAATAATATAGCGGAACTTATTTCATCGATATCCTAGTGTTGGTTTTCAACGGGCTAGCTATACAATTTGTTCAATCAGATTGTTAATATTGGCTCTGTGTTTCAATGATTTTCAGTACACCAAGTGAGTGGAACCCGGTGTTATTCGTTTATCTGGAATCATAATTGATCGGAATCAATAATAATAAGAATATAAAATTGTTTCCCAATTAAAATCCTAATGGGAGGGTAAGCAGAGATACAATTAATTGAGTGAAAATACTTGGTCTCTAAATGTGGATTAGGCCATTCGGAAGAACAGTCGTAGGTCGATGTTTTAACGGTTATTTTCTAAAATAATAAATTATGAAAGTTTCACGGAGGAAAGTCAAATTATATGCTCAAAGTCATTGTTATGAACAATATTAAGTTATACATAATAGCCTGACTCTTACCTGAGGATTGATTCCTAATTGCCTGATTCTCTTAGACTTTCCATAATATTTTTAGCTAATCGAAAATGGGTATTTTTCGAAAAATATCGATTCTGGCGCCATCTAGCAGACTCATTTACTGCAAGCACAGTTACTAACTGATAACCTAAATCGGACTCTGAATATGATCTTTAGTAATATTGCGATCTTAGCCCCACCTGGCGGAACCAAATTTTTCAAATCTATATCAAATTTATTTCCAATATTTCCTGAAATGTAAGTAAACTCGGATATAAACACGAGTTTTAGTAAAATATTGACCATGGCGCCATCTAGCGAACTCATTTACTGCAAGCGCAGTACATTTACTAACTGACAAACAAGTTGGACTCTAAATATGATCGTTAATAATATTGCCTATCTAGCGTGGCCAGATAGACACCGTGTATCAGATAGACATTCCAATATTTTCCGAAATATACGCAAAATTCTGATCGCGGCGCCATCTATCGGAAAATATATTAATTTATATTTTTCTAACCAACATTCGAACTTATTTGAAATCAACTAAAGGTTTCCACCTCAAACTAAGTTTACTAAAAGACAATATCAATTGATGACTCCAAATAAAAATACACTTAATGCCAGTTGCACTAAAAATGTCAGTTTTACGCAAAAAGCTCAAATTTAGTGTCGCCGAAGAATTTTACCAACTGTGAATTGCAACCTGCACTTAAGTGCTGCACTTTAAAGTTCAGCGTACAAATAGACCTCAGCAGTTGCGATTGCAACTAACTCTTACACTTCACTACACCTGTGTATATGTATACTTATATACAAACACACATATATATATATACTTATTTACTTAGCGTATATTTGATGTTATTTGCATTTTCGAAGTGCCAATGTTGCGCTTTTTTGCTGTGCTTGTTGTTGTAGCTACTGTTGTCGACTGGTAATCTTAAACCAACAGCAGAAATGCATTTAACTACAAGTACTCTGCCGTGTATGTATGAATGAAGGAGAAGAACAAGAAGTAGTTTCCTTGCAACGCACCTGCTGTTTGTTGGCTTTTGCGCATTTCCAATGGCTTTCGATACTCAGATTTTATAAGCTATATAAATATAGGTGAACGCATACATATATAACTATATATGAAGTAGAGATTCCAGCAGTGGTTGGCGCTAAAATCCACATTAATCCGCCGAAGCGTGGGTGAGCTTTACAGTTATACAAGAAAATGCACTAATTGGTTGGTTTTTGGCGAGTTTAAATGGCTTGTATTGCGGTTCTGTAGAGTTTGTGTGCAGGAATCTAAAATTGAATTGCCATCCTTGCAAGATGTGTGTGTATTTTCACCGTGATTTATTTCACTCTACCACAGGTTGCTGCTCGTAGTATCAATATGCTTTAGAATTTGCGATTTTGTTGGGGTTTACGTTCTCTTACAATATTCGTGGTCAAATTTAGAATGCGAAATTCCACATTAGTTTCTTTTTGAATCAGGCAGAGGTCATTTAAAGGAATATGTGAAGCCAAGGAGCCAAAATTCTATATAAAATGTGTATTGTAAGTTGCAGAGGGTGAAAATCGGTCTAAAAGCACACCCAACTCGCATATAAATTGTGGACGCATATATTCTGAATAAAGTTCAATAGAATAATGAAAATCATCATAAATAGTATATGGGGACACCTATACTCAGTGCAGTTTCTTTCTGATATTTCTTCTGTAAAATTTTGTGTTTCTGACGTTTTTCGTTAGTGAGTTAACGTACTTTTAGTCATTTTCAACCTAACCTTTGTATGGGAGGTGGGCGTGGTTATTATGCGATTTCATTCTTTCATTTTTGGACTGTATAAGGAAAGGCTAAAATAAACGATTGCAGAAAGTTTGGTTTATATAGCTTTATTGGTTTGCAAGATATATACAAAAAACCAATTTTGGGGGCGGGGTCATTTTCGAACCCCCTCAGGGTGCCAAGGAATATGTGTTCCAAGTTTCATTAAGATATCTTAATTTTTACTCAAGTTATCGCTTGCACGGACAGACGGATGGACAGACATCCGGATTTCAAATCCACTCGTCATCCTGATCATTTATGTATATATAACCCCAGATCTAACTCTTATATTTCTTGGTGACACAAACAACCGTTATGTGAACAAAACTATAATACTCTCTTTAGCAACATTTGTTGCGAGAGTATAATAATATAGGATTTGCTTATAAATCAGTTAAAGATTTTGACAAATAGGCGTGGCACCGCTTATTTTTGGTGAACTTTCATATCTCCTTGCTGGCCAAGAATTTAAGAGACCTCTCTTTTTAATCGCCAATATAAGACTGAAGAGTAAAAAAATTAAGGAATGATGCCGAGTTGACATTCCTTGACCGAATAACAATCCGGCTCCGTTCCGGTTACTTGAAACCGACTGCTATGGGAACGGTACAAAAAATCAGTATACACCTTCTCTTAGACTCCATATATGGTAAATTTTGAATTTTTTATTTTTGAGCTATAAAACATCACTTAAGTTTAGCCTGGGAGGTGATTTTCTATGCCAGTACAATAGCCTTTGTCAGTTCTACTGTTTCCTCCTATTCCTATTCTTCATTTGTAAGGTGTCCCCAGTCTACTGGCATGACTACCAATAAGACAATGACCTGTTAACACTCTTACTATAGTTCTTAAGTCGTTTCTTTTAAATTTGAAGAAACGGCATGTGTGGTCATTATTCAATTCAGGGCACGTTTTAGCATATTGAGCAAGTCAGATATTGTTTTCAGCGAGATTCGGCTATATCTATGACGTATTTGTCAATTAAATATCAAATTAAATATCGGCCAGAGGCATGTATATTCACTTTTTCATGTATGTATATTCACAGGTGGTACCTAGTCTGGCTAGTTCATCTGCTTTACAGTTTCCCGGAATGTCACTGTGTCCTGGAACCCATTACCGGTTTATCGTGAAATAGTTAGTTAGTCGCATTAATGTTAGTTTCAGTGAAAGAGTGTTTCCAAAATACTATCATTCCTATGCTAATTTGCAACAGTTGCTTGTTATAGACAACTAATCAACTTAGTAAAGGTATGGCTTTATTTATTCATAGAGCCTCCTCCGCTATATTGTATTCTCAGTAGCTTAATGAAAATATTTGTCAGCAACGTTATCAAATTGTATGATAATTGATCGAATATGATGTCATGCGAATAACTTCTGCCGTTTTCCTTTAAACGAGTACACATTCTGTTCGACGGTGCGTATAAGTAACATCAATTACTGTGTTAAATGAAAATTTAATGATCAAATTTTTGCAATCATTATTTTTTTTTTTTTAATTATTATTATGAAAATATATCGTGGTAATCAGCCGAAAGCCTATGATGCTAGCGCTGCGTACTTTAGTTTATTTAATAATTTGTTTATTATGTAAGCTTTAATAAAAAAAAAATAAAAAAAAAATATCGTGGTAATAGTAAATAACGATTTAATATTTTTCCTAAATAATAACATTTACATGAGTCCTAAATCGCCATCACAGTATCGCATATTCAAGTCAATGTGCTAAAATAACAACGTATATTCTAGCTTCCTCAACTAAAGTTAAAAAAGTGATGACAGCGTATACACGTATTTAAAGCATCTCTCCATTACCTCCAAAAGTGTTGAAACTTAACCAAACCGCAGCTTGTTCACTTTTAGCTACTCACGTCCTATATACACACATACATACTTATGCATATTGCTTGGTATGTATTACGCGCACGAAAGCCCTTATTTAAGCACTTGGCTATATTTTACCAACGCAGACAGTTGAGTTATTTGTGTAGTTTGCTAGTGCTCACTTATTGTACGAGAAGCTTATAAAGATATACTTACAGCGTAACCGCAAGCGGTGCCGTACGCAGACACTCAAACACCTACACTTTAATATCTGGATATATATAAGTATATTATATAAGTGAAATATACTGCCAAAGCACTTATACACTTTCTTCAGCAAAATTTGTTTGGGTGTGAAAGCGATTTCTGCGCTAACCCACTTTAAGCGCTTTACCGTCGTCGTCGTTGTCGTCGTCAATCTAACGGTGTTGTAAAATTCGCTTTAACTAGTTGCTGCGTTGTAGTAAAACTAAAAGCTATTGCGATGGAGGTGGAGAGGGAGAAGTCTGTTATTTATACGTACTCCTCGTATCTATTTGTGTTTGCATTTGTAAGTAGCCAATTTTAACAAGTTGTCGATAAGTTGAGATCGAAAAGCATTTCAGTAGATTTTGTGCGCAGTTAACGAAAATTGGTTGCCAATATTTTGAAGAGCAGTGGAGGGAGATATTTGTTATGAGTGGTGAGATTTGATAATGTGCTGATCGTTTTTTTTTTTAATTTCTTGTCGCTAGAGACCGACCGATTAATCGGCCTTGGTATCGGCATTGGCCAGTATCGGCCACAAAATTCAACATCGGCATCGGTCATATTTGGCGATTCTTTTTTTTTATTTTATACTTTTTTGATTTCTTTAAAGCATAAATTCTGAACTAATAATTCATCACGATGATAATTTAACTCTAGTATAAAGAAATTCAATAATTTTGCATTAAATTGAAGGTTTTATTTAGCACTGCTAGAAAGATTCGATTTATGTCAAATATTCCCAGCTTTCTTTAACAACTTTTTGAGATTTTGAAATAAAGCCACTATTTGAGATTCTATTTTTAAAAGTTCGCCATAGACAGGATAATGTGATAATCACTTGGTGCTGGCCTGGAATATAAGGTGCATGCAAAAGAACCTCCAAAACAAGCTTCCGAAGTTTCTATCGAGTCACCATTACTATGTGACGCTTTTCACAATGCGAGATATAAATGACAAAAGTCATCTCTTTGAAAATAACGGATTATGTTTACTCTTCTTCTTCTTGATTGGCGTGGACACCGCTTACGCGGTTATAGCCGAGTCCACAACAGCGCGCCACGCATCTCTCCTTTTGGCAGCTTGGCGCCAATTGGTAATACTAAGTGAAGACAGTTCCTTCTCCACTTGGTCCTTCCATCGGAGTGGAGGCCTCCCTCTTCCTCGGCTTCCTCCAGCGGGTACTGCATCAAACACTTTCAGAGCTGGGGAACTTTCGTCCATTCGAACAATATGACCTAGCCAGCGTAGCCGCGCTCTGCGGTATTCGCCGTTGCCAATGTTCTGAGGACCATAAATCTTCCGCAAAACCTTTCTCTCGGAAACTCCTAGTGCCGTGCCGTCTCATCGGATGTTGACACCAGAAGCGTTGGACGGAAATGATGACGGACTTGTAGAGTTTAGTTTTTGTTCGTCGAGAGAGGACTTTACTTTTCAATTGCCTACTCCAAAGTAGCACCTGTTGGCAAAAGTGTTTCTGCGTTGGATTTCAAGACTAACACGCGAGTGCACTGACTGTTTGTTTGATGACAGGAGATATTTCGTCTTTATTTTTATTATTTTAACTAGCCCTACTATTTTCGAATATTGGCCATATTTATCCTTAAAGGAAAATCGGCCGATTCTTTGCTAACTGACCGATTAATCGGCATCGGCATCGGCCATAAATTTGGTATCGATGTCATGCACTTAAGCCAGCATTTCTTCCAATCGTCGAAACACTTCTCATACTCTATTATAGTCTTTGGGTTTCTCAGCGATTTCTCGTAAGCTTGAGAATGACGGGCCTTCAAGGTTCGCTTTATTTTTATAAATAGGTAAAAGTCACACCGAGTTATGCCTGGTGGACTCCAAATTCGTTAAATTTTATTTTTTACAATTCCCGTTATTTTTTGAACATACCACGTAAAATTTTCCATAAGAGGTATATGGCCTATGCTGTTTCATTTACCTTGGGAATAGAAAGCATTTCTATTCAGATTCATTATGATATCAAACAACCGACAAACAAACATCCAGAAAACCGAAAATTATTATATTAAGATTACGGATCTGGATTAATTCTTTGACCGATTTCCTCCAACCTCTATTTGACCTGTTGTAATCTTTAACTTGACTTCCCTTGACTCCTGTCTAGAACTCCCTTGACCTCGGAGGACCTTTGGTTTGACCTGGACGGAGTCAATGGATCTTAGGTGGAAGCCAATGACCACCACGTGACCCCTCAAAATGTAAATAAACTTTTGCCGGAGTCAATAACATTTGGCAAGTGTCAATGAGCTTTGAAAGGTCACGTGAGTTCAAGGTTGTTTACATTTTGAAATATCACGAGGGATTAAGTTAGAGTTCCCGAAAGGTCAAGGTGGTGGTGAAGTGAGGACAAACAGGGTGTCGGAAGAAATATTAATTTGGCTTCAGGAGACTTAAAATGCTAAAAGAAGAACCGTCGAGCAAAACGTATATTGAAATGGTCGTAAAAAAAAGAAAATTTCGGGAATGTAATGGAATTCTACTCTACTACTTCTACGAACTGTGAGGGAAAGAGAGGAGTGGCGCGCTATCATAAATTCGGGTATAACCGGCTAAACGATTTCCATGCCAATCACAAACATACATACATAGGATTTCTACTACATTCTTGGTGTAGAAAATATTCAAGTTTTGGGCATATTGGATCCCTTGCTATTACTGCGACAAACAGATTTTACTACGAAGAACGTGCGAAGTTAAATTGATGATGCCTGTTGTTAGTTCTTCCATTCAAAAATCCATCTAAAATATAGAAATTCAGAAAAATATAGTCGACTTTAATTGAAGTATCATTTACCGTTTTTTTATTATTATTATTTTTCTTTTTTACATTTCTTTGCAAGCTTTTTTTTTAAATTCTATAAGTTTCACATTTTCTCATTACATTTTGGCATCAAGTATCAGCTTTCGAAATATTCTCAATAAGCCGAGTGCTTAGCAACTCATTTCACTCAACATAAAACCGAATTGTCCAACATTAAAGTGCTTTGGTGCTTAAGACTACTTAGTACACATCACACCTCAGGGCTTGCGAATATCGATTTTATCAACACCATTTCACTGAAACTTTGTCACAAAATTTGCAATGGACTTTGCTGGTTTTATCACAATTCTTCTGTCTTTGTGCTATTTTTAGAGAAACTCATAGCAGTTACAAAAACAAAAAATGAGAATATCTATGTAAGAAGACTGTATGTAGTGGACAAGCCACCACAAGCCACACGTACACACACTTACACTCACGTAGTCAATTGAAACACCCTAGGATAAAATCGAAAAGAGCCAATTTGGGGTAACTGTATTCAACATGTCAACAAAACGCCCAGAAGCTTTCCGGACTTTTTTGTTTGTTGCGAATTCCGGCATTTTAGTGTGCGATTGCGCGTGTGTGTGTGTTGGCGTTGGCGTCAGGGCAAAGGTGATATGTTAACCAACTTTGCTGGCACTTATTCGTGTTTGTGTGTGGCGAGCTTTCTGAAATTGTTTGCTTTTTTTTAGGAAAGGTCAGTGGCAACCATTTTAAGTGCCATTTTAGGCATTTTTTGACGCTTGAGTAGTGTTGTTATGTATCGGCAATTAGATTTTTGGTATGCTCTTTGTGTTTTATTCTGGTCGTTGGTCTCAAAACAATTAAACTTTAACGTTTAACTTTTTTTTGAGTTTCTTGCAATTTCTTTTCGCAAAACTTCATTTGATAGCATAGAAAATTGCAATATGTGCAAAATTCAAGTTTTTAGTTTTATTTTTAGTTTAAACTTTTAAATAGTTTGGTTTTCAAAAGTTTTAGCCAATTTGTCATGGAATTGGTACTGAAACGTTTATCTTTGCTCATTCCTCCTTATTGGCTTGTTTTAGTTGTCATACTGTTTTGTATAGCCAAAAACATTTGCGGAAAATATGGCCGATAAATACTCTATTGAATTCAGATCAGGACTTAATGCCGGACACCGAAGTTAGGGAATATTACGCGACTCAAAAAAGGCTTTAGGTTACCTTGCGACTTTATGCTGGAACACCCAGTTATCGCCATGATATTCCTCAGTAAATGTGATAAATTCACAGTCCAGCTATTCCATATATTTGCGCTTTCCTACGGTTCAGGACAAGGCAATTGGGAGACTTATCTTTAGCGCTAAGAGCAGCCCACATCATTAGAGATCCACCGCCATTGTTGCGCTTATAGTAAGTATGGCGAGGGTACCGTAGATCCCTCCAATACTTATGATCCATCTAAATTTAATGTTTTCTCATCATAAAATATGAAATTTTGAAACTCTACTTCTTAGAATGTGTATGTTTCGCATAAAGGATGCATGCGTTTTATTGCGATCTTGCGATAGATACTTTGAATTCATATTTAAGAATTATGTAAGTATCCTTTCAAAATTTGTTGTATACATTGTCTTGGCACTTTCATTTTGAACCAACTCATCATGTCGTGCGTTGCCAACTTGCGAATATGCCATTTGGTACGTTCATTTATCGGAGATTTTGTTTCAAAACGCTTATGTTTTTTGTATTCTTCAGGGTTTCTTAAAGAGTTTCATATGGTTAATGCCATATTACTTTAGCAGTATTTACAAAATTTATACTAGTAAGGGCCCGTAATTTGGGAAAGCGGGCGTGGCCCCGCCCCAAATATGTTTTTAGTATATATTTCGCAAAATAAATTAAGCTATGTAAACCAAACTTTCTGCAGTCAGTTCCCTTACGTACTTCACACACACAATAATCACGCCCACCTCACATACAAAGGTTAAAAGTGCGTTAACTCACCAACGGAAAACATCAGAAACACTAAATTTTACATAAGAAATAGCAAAAATAAGCTGTACTCTGATTTTTTTCTTCTTCTTCTTCTTCTTGACTGGCGTAGACACCGCTTACGCGGTTTTAACCGAGTCAAAAACATCGCGCCACGTATCCCTCCTTCTGGCAGTTTGGCGCCAATTGGTTATACCAAGCGAAGCCAGGTCCCTCTCCACCTGGTCCTTCTATCGGACCTCTTCCTCGGCTTCCACCAGCGGGTACTGCGACGAATACTTTCAGAGCTGGAGCACTTTCATTCATTCGAACAACCTAGCCAGCGTAGCCGCTGTCTTTTTATTCGCTGGACTATGTCTATGTCGTCGAATAACACATACAATCCATCGTTCCATCGTCTGCGGTATTCGCCGTTGCCAATGTTTAAGGGACCATAAATCTTCCGCAAAACCTTTCTCTCGAAAACTCCTAGTGCCGTCTCATCGGATGTTGACATCGTCCACGCTTCTGCACCGTAAAGTAGGACGGGAATGATGAGGGACTTGTAGAGTTTGGTTTTTGTGCGTCGAGAGAGGACTTTACTTTTCAATTGCCTACTTAGTCCAAAGTAGCACCAAGAGCATGTTGTTGATGCTGGTTCCCAGGTATACGAAATTATCTACGACCTCGAAGTTATGACTGTCAACAGTGACGTGGGAGCCAAGACGCGAATGCGCTGACTGTTTGTTTGATGACAGGAGATATTTCGTCTTGTCCTCGTTCACCACCAGACCCTTACGCTTCGTTTCCTTATCCAGTCTGGAAAAAGCAGAACTAACGGCGCGGGTGTTGTTTCCAATGATATCGATTTTTTTACAAAATGTAAAATGGGCGTGGCATCGCCCACTTATGGGTCAAAAACCATATCTCAAGAACTACTCGACGGATTTTAAAGAAATTCGGTTCATAATATTTTCTTGATAGCCTGATGACATGTGTGGAAAATGGTTGAAATCGGTTCACAACTACGACTATTTCTCATAGAATTTAATTTTGAACTCCATCTCTTTCTTTCACTTTATATTGTATATATAAGGAACCAATGTAGATTGGAATTGATAGGAATAAAACTTTACACAAATTCTGTATATAATCTGTGGTATCACTTGTGAAAAAAATCGGAAATAAATTTTCAATGCCCCGGATATCGAATATGAAGAACTCAGTGCCTTTGGGTAATTTTTAACCGAAAATATGGGTAAATCTCCCATCGGGTCATGACTTCCCCTGGATCCCATATACCAAATTATAGGGCTTCAAACATACGATATGCTTAATAGCTTTTAAATCGTTTAATATGTGACATATCTTAGCCAAATTAAGTGAGCATATAATCTTGGATGTAAAGTATGTTGGTGGTGAAAATGAGTGAAATCGGTTCAGGAATTACCTCAGCCCTCATATACTATATATGATGATTTTCTTGATTTTATTGGACTTTATGCCGGACATATGGGTCAAATTGTCTGTTAACTTAATATGACTATAGCAATAACCCGAACTTAGACGAGGTTAATTTAAGGTTAAAAAACTGAAAATTATGAACTATCCTAAGTATGTTAGTTTAAGGGGTTTCATTTTCGTTTTCAACTCAGTTTTTGCTGAATGGTCTATATTCACGAATAAAACAACATAATTTCGAATTTTTCTATTTAATAACATTATTCGTTTTATTTAATGCTATAATATAAACTATTATTTTATGTAATTATGCATAAAAATTTTAAAATGTTTTTTAAAATATATGTTTATTAAATATATTTTCATTGAATATATGCTACCTTTACATTTTTGCATATTTTATTACATTTAATATTTAAATTATTATTTTTTAATTGTTTATGCATTATTTTGACTTAATTTTACTATTAATTACATTAGTTCAGAATTAAATTATAATTTCATTTAGTCGTTCTTTGTTCGTTTTGTTAATGAAAATAATTAATATAACTAATTTGTTAATTTCAATTTAACTAAAAACAATGCTGTTCAAACAAGCAAATCATCTTTCGTTGTCAGGCATAAATTCGTTTTCAACGCAGTGAAGCGCCTCAATTACCACCAACGGTTGAAATGAGTACACTTATGTGTTATGTAACAAAAACTGTTTTCGTAGTAAAGAATTTGTCTAAACAGTGTTTTTAGTTGAATTAAAGGTTAGTTGTTAAGGAAAGCAAATTAGTTTGCTTTAGACTTAAATGAGAAATAAATAAATATTTAAGTAAATAAATAAATAAATATGAAATAAATAAATAAATATGAAATAAATAAATAAATAAATAAATAGTTACAGTAATAAATAATTTTATAATCAATTTAATTATGGAATTTGAATTTTTTGAAAAGATTAATTTTTCTTCACATTTTTTTTCCAATTTCGTTTTTTTCAAAAAATAATATTTTTTTTTCAATAAATATTTTTGTTTTTCAATAAATAATTTGCTAAATAAATATACGAAATGCCTAAATAAATAGCATAGTCACAAATAAATAGTTCAATAAATAGTTTGCGCGCTTAAAAGTAGGCAATAAATATTTAAATGTAGAAATAAATAATGAACAACTCAACGCCTGTTTGTTTTGTGCTTTGTAAAATTAACTAACAATATAATTAAATATTATTTTTTTTGTTTTTTCAATTGCATAAAATTACTTTAACACTAAGACAAAACATCAATTTGCATTTAAACATTCAGACTACTTAGGCACGATTTTTTTAATTATTATTTTTTTTTTTTATATCAACTATGAAATTTCGCTTAATTTCCGTTAACCCACCCAAGCCCCAGTTGGAAGTATAACTATAATTTTGTTGTTGTTGAAAATATTGTGTTTTTGAAAAATATTTTGCCTTGCGCCAAAAGGTATGCTATTTAATGCCAACAAGCGCACTAATCATTGCGCAGCGTAAATTTAAGTGGAAAATTGCGTGTACGCCATGCGACAGGCTTTCATTAAGGTAAACAAAAAATCGTTGCATACCCACAGGCGTTCACTGCCGGTTTTTTCGTAAATACCCCACAACAGACATATTAAATGTGGCTATTTTTAAGCTTGGAATATTATGCGCGAAAAATAAATATGAAAATAAATATGAAAATAACAGCAAAAAAAAAATTATTTGACAAGCTATAGCCTGCAGTGTAGTCGGTGAAAAAGTTGCTTATTCAATTTCGCTACCACGCGTTATGTTGGTATATATGAGTGCCTTACATGCCTCTAAACAACAATTTCATTAATAATTTTTTTCAGCTTCACTTTGGCTAACTGAATTTTTGCGCAATTTCGCAATGTTTTTCTCGCTTGCTTGTTGCTTATATTATAACGGCATATACATTTCGGCGCTTGCATTTTATCGCTAACTTTTAAATCTCATTTTGCACAGAAATTTTGTTTTTGCTTTTTTCGCTATTTTCGCACATTTTTACACGGATTTGTTTTCACATAATTTTCACTAACTTCATATTTCCTATTGGTGTTGTTGCACTTATACACTTATATACTATATATATGTATATATATATCGTATTCGTATACCTAACTAACTGTATTCAATATACTATATATATTATATATAATGACAATGTTGGTATTTGCTATTGCTATTGCGTTGCGTTTATGTGTACTTTTGTTGTTGCTGTTTACTGTTGTTGTGCTCGACTATTGCTTAACGCTGTGTGTGTTACGTTATTTATTTGACACCCGTTATGCTACGCAGCCAAGGCTTATAGAATGTCGTACGCATATAGACACCGGGCAGGTATGGCGCCGCACATTTGATACCGTGTGATACAGTGCCGGCTAATTCGTAACGACCGTCGGGTCGTTGCAGCACCAATGGACCACCGCTGTCACCCTGTTGTTGTTTGATTGTGTGGATGTGTGTGTGGTAGAAGAGGAGGAAGAAAAAAATGCTATTATTAATTTTTGGTATTGATTAAAGCGCCATTGCCTTATATAGTCAGTGTTGTATATATTTTTAACCCTTAGTTACTCATTAAAAATAGATTAAGAATAGATTAATTTTTTTTAGAAGAAATTTTAAGTTTTTAAGAATTAGAGAGCCTAAAATTTTACGAAAAATAAATCAAAAATATATTTTATTTTTTTTTTTAATAAATTCATTTTTATTAATTTTTATAAAAAAATAACTTAAAATTTCTTCTATAAAAAAAAAAATAAAAAAACATTCTTTGAAATATGACTAATTTAAAATATGATTAATTGACTAATATAATCTATAAGTTTTCAAATCCTTCTGTCATCTTCGAAAAATTCATAATCTTATTCTTAAACATCGATGAAAGGCTTTTTTAATCACTTTCTGCGTCACTTACCTCACACGAGTCCTTTTGCCCGTTTGCATAGCCGGCGCACAGGAATGAGCTCAGAATCTTTTTGTTGTGCCCCGCCGTGTGGAACATTTCCTGACAGACGCTGTTCTCAATAATTGGCACCTTAAAATGAAAATAAGATAAAATTAAAATTAAAATGATATAATAATAAAATAATATTAAAAAAAAAACAAATGAAATAATAAGAAAAAAAAAATAAAATAAAATTTTGATGCAAAAAAATTTTATTAAAAATGCGCAATAAACTGTACCCTTGTTTACAACTTTTATACAAAAATCTCCACTTTAATTTTATAATAAAATTTCGCTGAATTATAAAAATGTGTAATTTAATATTTATACTCTCACATATACACTCTCACAAAGCTAAATTTCATCAACAAACTCACCTGAACTTCCTGCAAAACAGATGGCACACCGCCGCCATACTTGAGTCGTCCCCAACCGGTGACTGTCGCCATGCGACCGGTGAAGTCTGCTTGGTCGTTGGGCATACAAATTGGCACTGGAAATGTTGAAAAATAGTAAAATGTAGTTAGAAATTTCATTTAAGCAACGAAAGTAATGGGAAGTTTCAAATAAATCTGATCTGATTTGAAATAAATAGGTATTTAGTATAAAATATCATTTCAGGGCTAATGAGTTTATTCAATGCTTGCTTAGAAAGTAGCTAGAATGCTCTGTGAAAAGTGAAATATTGCAATTAAGTAGTTTTAATAATATAATACTGCCATAATGGAGGGTATAGTATTGGAAACATGTGATTGACTGAGTGGACAGTACGTATACGCAACGTTTTGGGTATCGAGCTTAGATCATTCCGATTTCTAATATAAACTAATATACTACGTTCTCTATATACTCTCTGTTCTCTATCTGTCGAAGTTCCAAGTCTATAAGTTCAAACAATTTGAATGTTAACGTCCCGTCCCTATGGAAATAGTCGATGATATTTTAAAGAAGTATCTGATCTGATCTCTTCATTTGCCATAATTTAATTACATAATAAGCATAATTATACTATAATAAGTGCAAATTTTCTGACTCTAACCTATATTGAACGGCATTGCCTAGATTTTGAGGCAGTCTATTATTAAGAACTCTTTCCTAATAATGGTCGCCTCCGATAAGTTATGCTAAACATCTCAAAGCACTTTGTCTTTGAAAAAGCTTTCATATACTAATATTGGGAGAAAAATATCGGCGAAACATATAGTATGGGAAAATATAAGAGATTGACAAATCCCTTCCACCTTTTTGTCTTTTTAATTTCGCGGCTACGTATAAAGCGCTACAGAGCTCATATCTGACAATACTATACATCTTTGAAAGGTCTTGACATAACCTACAAAACGACGCTATGCATGATTAGTTTGGATATTGCGTTCAACAGTTATAAACAGGGAGTTCACTAACGCCGAAATTCGCGCTATTTTAAAGTTTTCCTTCGTTAAAGGCAAATCCGCTAGAGAAACGATCCGTGAGATTAATGGTGTTTTGGGGATGGTACTTTATCACTTCGAACTGCGGAGGAATGGTTTCGACGATTCAGAGCGGGTGAAAACGACAACATTGATAAGCCAGCCGGCGGAAGACCTGTGACGACGAATACCGATCCAATCATGGAAAACATTTAGTTAGACCGTCATGTGGCAGGAGATGGGAGTTAGTCACCAAACCATTTTAAATCATCTGCAGAAGGCTGGATACACAAAAAAGCTTGATGTTTGGGTACCGCATGACTTGATACAAAAAAACCTTCTGGACCGAACCAACGCCTGCGATATGCTGCGGACCGAACTCGACCGATTTTTGAAACGGATGGTGACTGGCGACGATACGACAATATCAAGCGAAAAGGGTCGTGGGCGAAAACCGGTGAATCGTCCCAAACAGTGGCCAAGCAGGGATTGACGGCCAGGAAAGTTTTGCTGTGTGTTTGGTGGGATTGGAATGGAATCATCCACTATGAGCTGCTTCCATATGGCCAGAAGCTTAATTCTATCATCTACTGCAAACAACTGGACCGCTTGAAGTAGGCGATCGACCAGAAGCGTCCAGAATTGACCAACAGGATGGGTGTAGTGTTTCACCAGGACAACTCCAAACCACACACTTCGTCGATGAGTTGTCAGAAGCTACGGGAGCTCGGATGGGATGTTCCATTCGTGGTGTAAAGTTGAACTTAAAAGAGGCTTCTGAAAGAAGTCCGAATTCTTCGCAAATAAGGAGGAGGCTTCTTTGCCAACCTAATATGATATTTGAGAGAAGAAGTGTTATATATATTCCTTCCAACTCTACTCCAGCACCATCTAGCGGGTGTTAAATTTTTTGCAGAACTATTTATTATCTCATTCGTTTATAAAAAAGACTTTTGTATAGAAAAATTATATTCAGTTCGATAGATTCGATATTGTCGGAACTTGGATTACGCATCAAAATATTTGATAATAAATTACCGTCTATTTACCAAAGTATTTTCTATTAAACAAATTAAAGTAATGCTTGAAATATAATATAACCAGTTGAAGTATTCTTAGTTGTCTTAAAATACTTGGAAAAGCCTGCCTGAGGTAAATTTTGTATAATCAAAAGCACAAAATATGAATGAACTAAAATATATTTATATTCTGTTTTAAAAGTATATATATATATTCTTCTTTTATATACATTTATGCATGTATGTGCCTAACATGTCAGTATTTTGTCCCTCATCCAACACGAAATTTGGTTATTTAAATCTTTTGTTGCATAAATTCATGCACAGTTATGCATACTCGTATGCAAAGGCAGTACGCCACCAACTTGAACTTTATGGTTGCTTCCCAAAACTCGTAGTAGCCGTGGGGTCACATTGCATGTATAAGCAGTGTCCTATTACATACTTGAGCTACGCAACATTGTTGGGATTGCAGGTGGAATTTCCCACCGCTTTTTGCTGGCTTTGTGAGTGCTTGCGGCAAAGCCTTTGTGTTCTTTGAACACACACTGAAGCAGACGACTCTTCCATTCTTCGTGGGCAAAGTAATCAATAAAGTTGGCTCTGTAAACTGCTGTGCGTGTGTGAGTAGAAGCTTTATGAAGTTGACTTGTTTTAATGTTCGAGTAGCATATGTCAATTGCAATGGGTTCGGGAAGCTGTAAGGTACATGTGCATGCAGTTGAAGAACGGTATTTGAAGTACTTGGAAGTCTTATTGGAGTAAATGCTGAAGTTGAAAACAGTAAACCCCTCAAAATACTGTACTCTCGGTATTCATTAAGGTGTGAGACTTTGCTTCAGTCTTAAACTGTGAAACTTGACTATAATATGCATACAGCCTAAGTGTAGGCAACAGTTTGGTATCATTTGTTTAGAACGGAGCTAATAATCAAAAAATGTCTAGAAATATATTATGCGAAGTGTCTAATTATCCATATCTGGATTTCTGTCACCACATGGATTCACTAAAGTCAATCAACAATATGAAAATTAACGTTATCTTATTCCAAATTCCTTAAATTCTTCCACTTACCTATATGTGTGTCAAATTGTACCGTACTCTCGAGCTCAAGCAGCGCCAAATCATTTTCAAATGTCGCCGGATCATATTGACGATGTACAATGACACGTTTCACATTCTTCGTAACAGCACGTTTACTCTCCAAATCGCCAGAGATATCAAACTCACCCATAACAGCGACTAATGAAGCCAGGAAGCTGTTGACCACAAAGAATTAGGGGGGAGAAAGATATAGATTAGAACAAGCTAAAATAATTATGATTTTTCAGCATTTGCTTTTCTACTCACCCCGGCTGACAATGCGCCGCTGTGACGACATAACGATTCGTTATCAAAACACCGCCACACTTGTTCTTGGTAAATAGTCCCAACCATGTGGATTCACGTACGAGCACTTGCCATGGGTAAGCGCCGAATGTGGAACCTTTGCCGCCTACAATTCTGCCAGATTTGATGTGTGGCCGTACGCCGCATTCTGTCGATGGGGAGTGAAATGTGAGGTTAGGAGGTAAGGGAGAGTATAGCAACAGCATAGATGAGTGTTTTGCGAGGTGACGCTGGTCAGTGGTGGTGGTGGTGGTTGTTGTGATATGATTGATTAACTGTTACAATTTCGTGGTGGATAAATGGTAATGGTGTGGGTGGTTGATAAAAGTGATTTGTGATATTGGTGAAAGTGCTTGGGTTGCGGAAGAACTGCAATGGACTGCATGAGTCAAGGGAGAGTTTGACGGAGAAAGAATGCGAATGAAATCGGTTAGGATTGTATATGGAGAAGGTGAAATGGGGTGAAGTTGAGCGTGGTGAAATAGTTTAAGTGGGCAAGTTAGGACCAAGGCAAGTGAGTTCATGTTGGATAGCTAAGATAGGCAAAGTTTTTGTTTGAATGTTCTTCAAACAGAGGCAAGTTTAAGAGGGCAAGAGTCAGGGATGATATGACGAAGGTGGGAAAATCAGAAATGAGGGATTTATGAGGTATTTTCAAAGCAGGGCTTTGAATTTATGCGGGAATTTGTTGAAAGACTTCTTAAGGTTTTTTTTTCGAAGATGGATGGGAATTATGGTCTGTAGTAGTCTTTAAAATGGAACTCGATTTAGAGGAGGGCATATATTTGGTTGAACAGACGCACTGCGATGATCAAGCCCGATGTTCATGTAAGGTTTAATGCAGTTATGTGAGTGCAGTGGTTAGCATAGTAATGTCGTGTTAATAGAAATGTGTTAATAAACGGCCAACAAGTGCAAGAAGCGTTTTACAGGTGAAAGTGCGAGCGTGCGTGAGTGTGTGTGTGCGTGCATGAGTGTATGTCGCGTGCGTGCGTGCATGTATTGCGGAGTGTGTAGTCATACAGGGTACAAGGAGTGTGTGTGGGTTCAGGAGGTGAGGGTGATTGGGACAGTTTTAGTGTAAGTGGGTGGTGACAAATTAGAAGAAAAAGAAACAGAGTCGTTTCGGATTCTATGCATGGCAAACTAATTCAACACAAAAATCAAATAATAAAACAAAAAAAAAACTCTGCCGTCACCAATACGGCAATTACTTACTAAATTTGCGTCCACCAGCGCCAGCGTAAATCTCATCCTGATCACCATCGATCTCATTATCTATTGGATTCACATCTTCTTCGTCCTCTTCATCGATCAACTCATCTTGGACTGGTGCTTGTGTTGTTGTTGTTGTGGTTACACGACGTGTAGGCTTGCGTGTTGTCGGTCTACGTGTGGTCGTTGTGGGTCGTCTCGTAGCCGGACGTCTTGTGGTTGTTGCTGGTCTACGTGTCGGTTGTTTGGTGGTCACACGTGTTGCTGGTCGTTTGGTGGTCGGTCTTTGTGTGGCTAAACGTGTTGGTTTTCTGGTCGGTTTGCGTGTTGTAGCCGCGCCTCCAGCGCCAGCGCCGGCGGCTTGATATGTGGACGGTGGTGCAGCTGGTGCGGTGTTATTGGCTTCATCAATCATATCTGCCAAGGCATCGAAGTTACCCTGCAGTGATTCGACGATCTTGTGCACTAAAGTATTCATTTTGTCCTTGAGAACACCATCCTCGACGAAGGCGGGTGTCGACAGTTCCAAATCGGTGGTCACCGCGCTCGATGTGGCCGACATGTTGAGGTTAGGGTTGCGTACAGGTGGGAAGTTCACGAAGTCATTAGGTGATGTGTAAGTTTCCTCTTCGACGGGCGCGCCAAGTTTCTCACCAGGTATGGCGAATGGTGGGTAAGTCGGTGTTGGTCCAAAGTAGCCTGGGAATGCGGGACGATCATCGGATGGCACACCATATTCGGTATCAGCGACTGATTGCGTGAAAGCCGGATGCACGCCATTCTGTGCAACGTTTTGTCCTACATTCTGCACACCATAGTAACCTGGATCATCGAAGTCATTACTTGTGACTCCAGCTAGGTTGACATATTCGGGCGTATTTAGAGGCAAGTCAGGACGTCTTGTCACTACCGGACTGTAGATATATGAGGTGCTGCTGAGGGCGGGCAATGGCGTTGTTGGTGGGAATGCATTATCACCGAAGATGGTGCCGGCGCTGCTCGGTCTTTGCGGCCAGTCGCTGTTTGTGACGAGTGTGAATAGCGTTGGTTTGGGTGTGATAACTCCATTCGTGGTGGATATTGGTTTCGATGTTACCTTGACGAAGCCTGGTTTCTTATGTACGTAGGTATATTGTGGGCGGTCCGCATACTGTGGCTTAACATCACCACCAAAGACTTGAGACTGTACAGCACCGAAAGCATCGAGCTTGTCATCGGCAGCCACAAGTGGCGGTACCTCGGAGTCGTGGTAAATAAATGTTGTGCTTGGACGAGATGTAGTAGGTGCAGCGCTTTCCACACTTGGTTTGCGTACAATGATGGGCCGATTTGTGGAGCCGCTTACTTGCTCTTGATTGAAGTTGTTCGAAGGTAGTGGCGCTGGGTAATACGCGTCCGATTCGAAAGTGGGTTGTGGTACTTTAACATTTTGATCGTATGAAGCATCTGGTTTATCATAGTCTTGACCATAATCCTGTGATGTTAATTTAGTATCCTGAGGATATGTGTCATAGTTGTCTGTGGGCAATTGTGTATCTACAGGCACATTTTGTTCTTCTACATGGTCTTCATAGATGGCTGCCGTGTGGCTAATTGGTTTCCTTGTCGCCGTTGTAGAACCATAAGTATTCGTTTGTTCATTGTAGGTATTTGTTGACTGACTGACGGGTTTTCTGGTCACAGGCTCCGCATTGTAGGTGGGTTGCTGCTCGGGTCGCTGATATACTGGCTCTACATTGTAGGTATTTGAAGCGGGTTTCGCGTTGTTGTTATTGCTGGGCTGTGGTTGCGTCGTCGGACGTTTCACATATGTTGGCTTGTTGTGTTGGTAGGTGCTGGCGGGTTGTTTGACTGGCTGTTTTACGCCTTGTTTGGTCGGTTGTTTCGACGGTTTCTTCGCAGGTTGTTGTGTTTGCGCATATGAGGCTTGTACTGGTCGCTGAACATAACCATTATCCGCGGTATTTTCATTGTATGTGTTGGCTGGTTGTTGTGCCGGTTTCTTTTTATTATAATTGGGTTCTTGATAGTCGTTCGAGGTTTGTGCAGCTGGTTTCTTAGTATTGAAGTTTGGCGCTTCATAGTTGTTAGCGGGTTGAGCGGCTGGTTTCTTTGTTTGTAACTGTGCGCCACCATAATTATTGGCAGGCTGTGGTGGTGTCTGGTTGTAACTGTTCAATGGTTTTGCTGTTGTGGGTTTCCTCGCCGAACTTGGTTTCGTCTTTTTGTTATTCGGACGTGTGGTACTTGGTTTTGGACGTGGACGAGGACGTGGTCTAGTACCGCTCGAGGTGATTATACCGGAAACTGGACGTGGTGTTGACGTAACAGCAGGTGCTGCATCATATTGTGGACGTGGTGGCACAGGTGTGGTGGTTGGTGTCAAATAGGCAGACGTGGTCGTCTTGCTAATTGTTGGACGTTGTGCGACAGTACTTTGGTCTACATATTGTATTGTAGTCAATGTGTCCGGTTTGGGTGTAAGATAAGACGACGAAGGTGCTTGAGTATCCTGCACTTTAGTTGGATGCGATGAGACGGATACTTCTTGAGGCACATCATTGTACACAACGGTTGTTGGCAGCTTGGCACCATTGTAATTCTGTACATTCACCATACCGACATACGGCGCTACGGGACGTTGTGGCTTACCAGCAATAACGGGTACTTGCGCATAGCTCGTGTCTGCTGTTTCTACTTCCGCTATTTTGTCGACTGTGCCCTGTGTGGTTGTATGCTGTACATGACTTTGTGCGCCATAATTGCTTGCAACATCTGGCGCAAAGTTACCCTCTTCCTCCATATGCGACATATCAACTGGATAGGCAATACCGAGCGCCGGCATCTTGTTGAACTCGTGCGTTTGATGTGACGACGATTGCAATACATCATTATAATTATTTGCGGGCATTGTGTGTTCGTCCAGCACTTCGGCAGCGTCTTCAGCATAGTTGACAGCGGTCGTTGAACTATGGACTTCGTGGGTGACAGGCTTAGACACATACGAATGTACCGGCTGTTGTTGTGCAACAGATGGGATGGCATGTAGGTCGGTGCTTACGGTCTCCAAATAAGCAGGAACTTGCGCTGTGACCGGTGAGTAGTTTGGTGTATTCGATTGTTCATTGTCGGCGTCGTAGTCAACTGGACGTTTAGTCTCTACTTCATCATAATAATTTGTTGTTGCACCGCCATACACTGATTCACCTGTTGTGATGGGTACATTTGGTGTTGTTGTGCCATAATGTTGTGCACTACCAGTTGGCTCATATTTGCTTGCCGACGCATCGACTTCCGTATCATATGAGACCGTTTGTGGTCGTTGCTGACTGACAATATTATAAGTAGGACCATGATTGGTTGTGCCATTCAACTGCAATATTATGGATTCGATGGAGTCCACATGCGTGGTGATAGAGGTGCCGGTTGTAGGCTCACCATATGTGGGTGGTTTCTTGCTGGCCTCCTCATCCTGGACGCTTTGTATCAAATCGTATTTGTCTTCTGCCGCCAGCGATGCATGTGTTGTTGTTGTGGTGGTTGTTGGCTGATAGCTGATGGGCGAAGGTTGACGCACAGGCGCTTCCATGTACACAGGTTGTGGTCCATAGCCGGTTGAGAATTGCAAATCGTCCTCGATTAAGTCGGCATCGGCACCGGGATGTGTGATGTCGCTGTGTGTGAACTCGGCACCATCAAGTATGAGATGATTGTGGTTGTGTTGCTGTTGCTGTTGCGGTTTTTGCTTCTGTTGCTGGGACTGTTGTACTTGTTGTGGCCGAGCCGGTTGTGGCCGAGCCGGTTGTGGCCGAGACATTTGTATTTGTGGTCGTTGGCTCTGTTGCTGCGACTGTGGTTTGGGATGTGGTTTCGGTTGCAGTGGAGGTTGTGGTTTGGATTGCTGTTGTGGCTGCTGTTGCGGTTTGGCGGTCTGTTGCTCTTGCGACTCGGTTTTTGAATCCTCTTCGGTGGTATTCGCTTCCCACTCATTTTCTTGCACTGGATTTTGTGTTACTGGTAACTCTTCGAAGGAGTTCGATTCCGATGAGCTATTGGGTTCGGTGAGTCCATTCACGATGCGCA
The DNA here is from genome assembly GCF_028554725.1 of Zeugodacus cucurbitae. Classification (NCBI taxonomy): domain Eukaryota; kingdom Metazoa; phylum Arthropoda; class Insecta; order Diptera; family Tephritidae; genus Zeugodacus; species Zeugodacus cucurbitae. The sequence goes on from NC_071671.1 coordinate 56,805,770, forward strand.
TTGGCAAACCCGTTGTGGTAAGCGAGGCCGGTTCATCATCGAATGTCGGTGGTAATGTTGTGCTTAGCAGATCTAAGACGAAGTCATCATTGAACACTGGTGACGCGGTGGTGAATGGTATGTGGACGGGACGTGGATTGGACTCATGCACAATATTTGTACTTGCAGCAACTTGATCGGTTTGCATTTGTGCTTCCTGCTCCAACTCGACGCTGGAAGACTGCGTGCTCGAGTCTGCGCTGTTAGCAGCTGCATCCACCGAATTGGGCTGTGATGCGCTCTCAATTGAAATATCATGGTTGTCGTGTTGTTGTTCCTGCTGCTCCTGTTGTTTCTCCTGCTGTTGTTCCTGTATCTCTTCTTCCTGCTGTTGACTATCAGCCTGCTGACTATCCACCTGCATGGACTGCGGTTGTTCATAGTACGAAGCAGTGGGTCCAACTGAAGGTTGTATTTCCTGCTGTGCGCTCTCCAGCGACTCCATCATATACAGGGTGCTTGTGTTTGGCACTGATTCCTGTGATTGGTACTTATTACTAGGCACTTCATCTTGTTGCGTTTGCACTGCTTCATAGGAATTGACAGCGCTGCTGCTACTCTCCAGTTGCTGGAAGACTTTATCGATATTGGTTTGCGTATAACTGTTCTCTGGTTGTTTAACCTCTTCGGATGCCGTGTCCACCACATCACCATAGATGGGTTTCGGTAGTTGTGGCTTATATTGTTGCTGTTGTTGTGGTTTCTGTATGCGCTGTGGTTTTGGCTTTGGTTTGAAAGTGGGTGGACTATATTTGGTCTCTTGCGAGTGCTGCTGTTGGCTCTCTCCATAGGTTTCGTAAGATTGTGCCACCGCTTGATTGGCGCCGCCATACTCATCTTGCAGCTTCTGTTGTTGATGTTGTTGATAGTACGAGTTCTGTGCATCATTCAGCAGCGTAGTCTCAAGATCCTGTTCGCTGGGTATTTGACAACACGCGCCAAAGAGAAAACCATCCATACACGCGCCCACCACCTCACCATTGCGTTGCGCGCATTCGTGATTGAACATACAGATGGTGGGTCCATTTTTACGTGGGTCATTAATCGCCAGCGTTTTGGTGGCGCGACAATGTTTCGGTGTTATCCGGTAGCCGCCGAAAAGCTTACGTCCTTCTGTAAGGAGAGCAAGAAAAAGGTTGGGATTTATGATTTATTATTGATGTGATTGACAAAAAAATTAAAAGTAAAGTAATTAGATATACTTTATATTAGACTTTAATGATTCCCAGATGTAAAAAGAAATATAGAGTAGTGTTGCCACTTATCGAAACAAATAAAATTGAAAATTTTACAAACTAGTTTTCTACTTGCACTTTAGAAAAGATTTAACGTGTTGATAAAATCTTTAATGTATGCAAATTTTGAATAGGGTTGCCACCTATCGAGATTAGTAAAAAAAAAAAATACAAAATGCAAGCAAGAAGTAAAAAGATGTTTGAAGAAACTTCTCGTATTAATTAAAAAAGTATTAATAAAAATATAGAGTTGCCACCTATTAAAAAAAAACTAAAATCTAACCAAATATCAATGAATGGGGCCTTATATAAGGCTTTATGGACGAAATATTTTTTTTAGAATGTTCTTTCAATAGAGTTGTCACCTATATTTTATTATCCAAGTATAAATAATCCTTCCAATCTCCAAAAAAAATCCTTCAATAAGCAATTCTTGTCATTTGCACAACTTCAAAGTGAATTTAAATTCCAATTATGTAAACTAATTAAGCTTGCATTCAACGAATTTTATCACACAAAGAAACCTTAGTTTCATTGCTATGGTAAATCGAAAGCAGCTACCGATAATAATTAACTTAACTTATTTCATGGCTCAATCGGTCAACTCGAGCTGAAAATATTTCTGTTTCAATTTACTCACACTTCACTGCACGAATTAGTAGAGTGAAAGATGAGAAACGAAAAAATATTTTGACAAATTGTAATGGAAATGGAAAGTAATGACTGCACTTGTAATTAAGTTTACATGAAAAGTCATAATATCGAGCAAATGAAAGAGAAAATGAGGAGCTGACAACTTTAAGCCTGAAAAATCAAAAAAATATTTTAATAAGCAAAAAATTGAAAATTGTAATTTTTGCTATTTTTGAGGTTATGAGTGTTTAGAAACCGGGTGTATTCATATCATTTGTTAGTTTAGTGGCGCTTTAATGTCAACGTCTTTATTGAAGTCGCTTTTTTAGTAGCAGTAACTCATATTTGAAGTTACAAATAAAAACTGAATGTAAATATTATCTATCTCTCTCCCTCTCTCTCTCCATAACAGTAGCTATTGCTTTACATTATTTCAAGTTTTCTGTATGAATCTGTAATTAATTGAAATTAGTTTCAAGACATCTTCAGAAAAATGCAAATAAATAAAGAACACTCAAAGAAGACACCAAAAATAACTATTCCCTTCTCACAACCCTCTTTCTCTTTACACCAAACCTACTCTTCGTATTAATTTGTTCATGTCAGTCAACAGATTTGTCATTTTCAAACGATTACTCAGTACGCGCGTAGTCAATAGATTCATCATTAATTTTATTTTGATTTTTTTTGTTTGTTTGTGTTCTCCTACCAACATTTACTTAGCCTCCATTGACGACGGGTTGCTGCTGAAGATGTACTCAACCATTAATCTGTTTAAATTATAGCGTGCCGTGAGTGTGGTAATGACATGAAGCGGGCGTAGTGAAAGGTTTATGTTATGCTTCTTTTGCTTCACTTTTTTCTCCAATTTTGTGCAAGAATTGGTCATTTATTAGTTGGTTTTTGTGTGCTCGTTGACTTCATTGCATGCTTTTGTATCACCTCATTTCATTCTATTATGATTTATGATTTCTTTTAGGAACTGTTATTTTGATATTCATTTTTCGTTTGAGAATTGTTTTATACGATTTAATGTTTGTTTGGAGTGTTTTAAAGTACCATATATACATATATCTTGTGTTTAGAGAATTTATGAATGGTTTGTTTATCAGATTACATTGAACTAGTAAAAAAGTTTATTGGATTAATTGGATTAAATATTTTGATAACTATTATTCTATTTTACAAGAAGAAAATGTCAAAATTTCAAATATCAAAACGTATGTATAT